>NC_137673.1:4375166-4465166 GCF_963422515.1 Blennius ocellaris | reverse complement strand
CAGCGCCCGCAGGCATACATCAGGCTTAAGTAAACTCTCCGACAGCGAGAGAACAAGTTAAAGATTTTCTGCGAAAAAAGGCAACAGTGAATTACCAGCGACTGGGACACACGGACCTGCAGCCGGCCCTGACCTACTTCACTTGTTTTGCCAGCGAGGCCTGATTTGTGCCGTGTTTTATCGAGAGTTATTCACCCGGTTCGTACGATCCGGAGAGCAAGGCGACGTGTTATAAAACACCGGGGGAAATATGGCAGAGCGCAGTCGGCTTCGGTTGATTCAATACAAAGTTTCCTGGACGTTGTCCTGCTTGTGGAGTCGGAACGCTTCACGTTGAGCGCCAGGGCTCACGTGGACGGAACGACGCCGTCGGACACGTCGAGTCGACTCAACCACAGAAGAGTTACTTAACCCAGGAAGTGTAAACAGAGTCGGTTAAAAGGGGATTGCAGAGATTTGTCTTTTTAGAAGTTATGAAGGCAAATAGGTTTGAAAAACTCACAATTATTGTCACAATATGGGATCCTTTATCAAATAATTTCATTGTTTTCCACATTTTTAAAGATGTTTTTTCATCTATTTTCCAATCGAGTCCATGAATCTATTATTTATATAGTTCAAGATCCTGTCTGGAATTTTGAGTCATCAGTTCACATCATACGTAGTATTTTAGGAGGAAAAATAAATAAAGACAGCAGAAAGATAAATGATGGGCCCGGCTTGTATTTGAACCCACAACCTTTTTGCTATGAAGCAACAAGGACTTCAACATGAAGACAAACACTGCTGGGCACACGCACAGAAAGTAAACGACAAAACTTGTTGACAATCGTTTTTTAACACATTTACACCTTCGTCTGCGGCTACTTGGAAAAAACTAAACTATTTTTTTCCCACAAATTGGAGCCACAAAACACAATGAAATGGAATTGATGCAGACCAGAACACTGAAGTTTAAAAAGTTTATAAAAGCAATTTAAAACTACATAACTTATTACATCGTTTTGTCATTTAAGAAAAAAAAAAGAAAAAAATTCAGTTTAAGACATTTTTTAATTTCTTTTGGAGACTTCAGTCAAAAACCAGTAAGATTTAACAGGCAGTTGAGTTTCTACCAGCATTACTGTTAAGTTCTCGTACTGCACCGTCAGCATCAGCTCTACATTGTATGTTAGGTAACAATATGCTGGGAATAGAAGAAAACTCAAAATAAGCTAAATTCTTGGAAGTTGGAGAAAAAGACAAAAATCCCACAATTTGTCGCGAAATCTTGTAAATATGCCGCCATCCTTGACCTTCTTTGCCACGCTCGTACTCACACACACAGAAAATGCAAACACACACACAGAGGGCCCATAGCAACTGTTGCTGTTTGGCCCCCGCCGGCACACACAGAGCCCACCAGCACCTCCAGCCAACCTTTGCTCCCTCCAGCGACCTTGTGTGGCGACACGCCCAGAGCTGGAAACCGACTGCAGCATCTCTGCCATCCTCCCAAACACATGACTGATACCTGACGGGCAATCTGCTGCATGTGCATTCTCCTATTCTGTGTTTGTGTGTGTGTGTGTGTGTGTGTGTTTGTGTGGCTCCAGACGGCCCCTGATGAAATCACTGTAATAATCCTGGAGGGCCGATAAAGCCCCCGCTGGTGGCAGTCCGGGAGGCCTCCGAGGTGCCGGCCAGCGAGACCCAGAGACCAGGAGCCGTAAGCTGCTTTGTCTGTGACAGCCGCCGCCACATGCCACACTGCTGCACGTAAACATACGCAAAGACGAGTGGAGGCAGGGCGGCTGCAGGAGGGAACGGCTACAACTGTGGAGCAGAAGTCGAGAGGTTTCTCTGAAACCATACAGTCACTGAGAGTGGCACTCCTCCACGCTGTCACACACTCTTCTCTCCAGGTTCTGCCACTCAGGCCAGAGCTCTGAACCCCACTGGGCCACCTTAAGAACAAGACCCTCCTCCCGACGGCACGGAGACACTCCGCACGGTGCAACACTGACACCAGCAGGCAGAAATGAAGAACTGCAGGCTGGAATCTCTTAAGGTGGACCAGGCCTGATAGTTTGTCAAAAGAGAAAATTTGATTCAGAGATACATAATAAATAAGCCAAATTGAGAAGGTGCTCTGAAGCCAAACATGTCGAGGGTGAGAAGACAAACACGGAATGTCAGCTTCCCTGAAGAAAAAAAAAAGGGATGTATAGAGTCGTGGGGGAAGAGTCACAGTTTACAGCCATATAAGGCAAAGCTGCCACAGTAAACTGTCCAGAAACGGAGAATGCATGTTTAGATTTTGAGGCCGCAGTTGAGAGATCCCCTGGAGGGAGTACACAGCCAGCACGCTCCGGGCCGGTTGCTTTTCCATCCTGCAGGCCCTTCATGTCTCTCGGTGTGGAGGGATGAAAGGCCCAGATCAAGCACATCAGGCTAATAACCTGAGGGGCCTGCGGGCGGGAGACGCAGGGAGGGGAGAGCCAGCAGACTAGATAAAGCAGGGGAGATCACGGACACAATGGCCTGAAGAGAGGCGGCCAGATTACGGGATCTGGAGACACACCGCAGCACAACAGGCCTGACAGGAGGGTCGACCCACAGGGGAGGCTGGAGTAAACACATCAGATTATCCTGAGTCAAAACACTAAAGTTGATGCACTTCAAGGGGAGAAAAGATATGTGCATGCACTCATTATCTTTGTATCTTAACATACAATCCATCTGTAAAACAAACTGCATGAGCATCATTGTGCACATGGAGAAATACACTACCAGATGATGATGTATACTTTGCTAATCTTATCAACTCTAGAGCCGAAATCATGTGTACATCAATAATAATTGTGCAAAAATACAAATTTCCTGTAAACATTATTGTAGACACATGCCACAAACTATTCATCATAGTCATTATCTTCTGCACTTAAAACCAAACAGTGCAAAAATACATGTATTGTAAATATGATCTGTATCTCAAAGAGGATCTGCAGGGAATGTCACACAAACATCCCATAAGGATGTCACACCAGCAATACTGTAACAATATGAATGCAAACAGGTTCAGCAGCTGCTGCACGGCAACAGCAGCGATTCAGACATTATCAGAAATAAAGGAAACGCAAACATTTGTGCAGAAATGCAAACAGCAGCAATCGAAAACAGGCAGCAAAACAAAGAAACTTCTTGCAATCTGAGGAAGGCTGCATGCAAAACCTGCAGTGAACAAAGTGCAGGACCAGCAACATGCAGACATGACGAGAAGCAGATGTTCGTGCGCACGTGAGCATTTCTCTGCTCAAATGCAATGAAAAGCAGCAATAAATGCATCGATGTAAACGTGATCAGTTCAATGCAAACAGTGTGACTCACATCTGCACAGGCGTAAACATCGCAGCCACACAACAGCAAACACCGGAAGCGTCACGAGCTGTGTTGACACTTTGCATCTAATTAAGTATTGAAATGAAGATTCTGACCTTTAGAAGCTCTTCTTCTCTGCAGCCATTCATGCTTTGTTTAATTCCCCAGAATAAAAGGCCAATTTTCTGTTTCCGGTGACTTGCGTGGTTTTTGGTGTCAGGTCTTTAGAATTAATTAATCACCTGTGCGCCTCATCCCCATGACAACAAACCCACCAATCAGACCCGGAAGTAGGAAGAACTCCCACTTTCCAGTGAGGAAAATGTCTTTGCGGCTTTTAAACTCGAAAGTGGGAGCTTTTTCCCCTTTTAAACTTTAGTAGCTGCTCAACAGACACTGAAATGAAAAATAAGCAAATGTAACATGTAAGAAAATTATAATAAAATCACAACTACAATGTGCAACAGAATCTAACTATATTCTAACTTAATCTTGGGTTTTCCACAATTCTTGTAATGTTTGAGTAATTTTCCAACCTTGTTTGTTAAAAATGTATAAAAATCATTAATTTAGTGACGAACTTGGCCTATAAGTTGAATTGATTCTTCAGGAATTAAAAAAAAACCCCAAACGTGTTATTAAAAAGGGTTTATATAAAAATAAATTTAAAGACAATCCATTTTATGGATCTTCAACCATCGAGGGACTTGTTTTACTCTGAATTGATATAAATCTTGATGGAATCTTTTGTTTCCGACTTGATACGTGACATTAACCAACGCAGGTAATAAAATCTAACTTATTTGAACTATGCCAGCCTCGTTCTGTGGGTGATGATGAAAGTTCTTCATCAATAACATGATACAAGTGGGAAATGGACGTCCCAGCTGTGAGTGGACGTGAGGAAGCAGCGCTTCCTGTTTCGTCCAGCACCCGTTGCAGGAGTCTGCACCCGGGGCATCTGTTGTCCTTTAGTGCATGTTCCTCTGACTTTATGTGTGGCTAATGAATGGCTGTTTGGCAGGGAACCGTTGTGTTTGGTCTCTCTCCTCCTCCTTAAGTGGGTTCAGACCAACAGCTCAATCCCGCGACTCCTCTGGTCTCCAGCGGCTACAACGCTTTTGTCCTCGCTGGTATTTGACACAGATTAGTGTTCTCTGGCAGTGAGGAGCGCTGCGTTCCCCCCGGGGAGAGACGTGGGCTTAATGGAAACAGATTGCAGAAATGGAAATGTGACGGCCGCGCCAAGCTCCCTGATGGCAGGCGAGCACGTGAGCGGCGGCGAGCTGATTGCGGCGCAGTGAGTGATTGCAACTCGGAGAAGGCCTTCAAGTGCGATTCTTCAGCCGGAGGAGAGTCGAGGCGGTGATTCAGACGTGAAACTGAGCCGTGTTGCTATCCAGCTGATTCATGTTGCGTTTACAGCAGAGTCTCACCGCCCGACGTCAGCGCTCTTCAGAAGACAACATCCTTCGCTTCCCTCTTTAAAAAACCTTTAAATGATTCACAGCTCACACACATACACACACACACACACACACACACACACACACACACACACACACACACACACACACACACACACACACACACACACACACACACACACACACACACACACACACACACACACACACACACACACACACTTCTGGAGCCGGTTTGGGAGATTTTGTTTCACCGTCAACCAGCGTCAAATCAGCATCTTGCTAACGTCACAACAAATCGGAGACATTGAGTCTCTTTTGGAACAGCGGGCCGGAGCAGCGGCCAATTTCCAGTTAAGATAAATAAGGATGAGACCAGAATGAGAGACCCCGTTCTGTCTTTTTTTTGTTTTGTTTTTTTAAATCTGCTGTTTGGGGTTGGACGCGACCCAGAGTTTGGGAACAGCAGTGTGCTGAGTCGGATTATTTCTCCCGGCGTCCGTTGGGTCAGACTCCGATTCTTCATGTGTGTTGAACATTCAAATAGATGTTATTTTCCACTTAGTTTTCATTTAGTAATCACTTATGACATCTATTGAAATTCGGGCTGTGTGCATGAGGAAAACAGGAGTCTTGATTTACAATCCTTTCACCTTCTTTCTTTGACTTTTTCTACATGCTTTTACGCTGAAAAACGTCTTAAAGTCACTACTTTGTGAGCAAGTTTTCAGGTTGTGGTGATGGATGGGTTAAAGCAACCAAGTTGCTGTGGTTCAGCTGTCAAACATAATACTAAAGGAGCTAAACTTGATTTCATGGTGCGGGGTTATTTATAGCGTTGCCTTATTGAGGCTGTAGAAAGAAATAAAGAAATCCTAATGTGAGACTTTGGACCTCATGTTTATAATCCTGTCATCGTTGATGGGGTTTACTGTGTCAACTGCAATTTGTATCACATCCCAACAACTATTTTAGAGGTTTTTGACCATTTTTGGTAGTTTTTGCCAATTATAGCAATTATTACTCATTTCAGCTGGGTTTGTTTCAGGCGTTTTACCATTTCAGCCCATTTTCTTTAACTGTTTTAGACTATTGTTGGACATTTTTAACCACTTTAGCTCCTTCCCATCCCAGAAGCTGATGAATAAGGAACAGTAGAGCAGTACCACTGGAGGAGATATGGCGGCAGTGTTGAGATTAAATTGTGCTTCTTTCTCAATATCAATATTAATGCGACTTTCTGAGTTGCTAATATAATCATTAACTTCCTTCTTTTTATAAAAAAGATCTTTATTTTTTCTTGGTATTCGTGGATTTGGAACAGCGCCCTCTGGCGAGCTGGGGTGTAAACGAGCCTTCACGCCCAATGAGAGGCCTTCTGAATGGAAACATCTGTCGTATTTTCTTGGCTGTGTCACATTCAAACCAGATAATATTCTTCTCACAGGAAGAGCCACTTGAAAGAATTCAGTTTTGCCTGTAAACACATGTGTTGTCTTCTTCACTGACCACCATCCTCCACAGGAAGGGGTTTGTTAGCCACGGGGGTAAACAACCAGTGTCTCCTGGTCGTCTTTTCCCCTTCGTTTTTTGGTGAAGCCATCAACCTTGTTTTGCCCCAAAACACTCAGATGTTCCCAGCTGGTGGGAGCATTCAGAAACCACCGGGGTCGGGGGCTCTGGGGAAACGTTTCCCCCTGGTGTGATTTACTCCATAGCATAAAAAAGGATGTTATTGAAACCATCAATTCCATTCAGGCGCCTCCTCCTCGTTGTTTATGAGCTTGGACGAGTTGTGCAGGGTGTTTTAATGGCACCACAGTTTATGTTGGCCGTACTCTTCCTCATCACTTCCTTCCTCCTCAAAGTCGCACTATTTCCTCGAGTTCAAACAGGTCGAACTGTTGTAGTTTTCTTCTGATTTAATCTTGAACCGTCCCCGGAGTCTGTTTTTTTCGGCCACCCGGGGCCGTTAAACCCCGGAGTATCACCCCGCCAACAAGACCAGCTGGGAGGAATCGGATCTGAAGTGTCTCTTCTGACTGTCAACATTGTCTCCGGAAGTTTAATGCACTTTTAAGAGCCTTACGTTGGATGTAAAGCCGTAAGAGGAGAGGGCGTTACGCAACGAAATCGAACCGTTAGGAACCTTCTCAAATTCTGGCTGAACCCATACGGCGCGCTGGAAGGTCCGAAAAGTAGGAAAAAGGGGGGGAAGTGAAACTTTAGGCTACCGAGGCAGCAGATGAGACGGAGGTAAAGAAGAAAGCGGACAGCGTGTGCCCGAGCTTTATCTGCAGCGCTGCTTGTGGATGTGCGTCGTCTCCTCTCCCCCCGTGGCCATTATGGCGATAAGGCTCCCATTGAAGTGCTGCCAGCCCACAGATAAAGAGCCACAGAGAAAGTTTCTGTGAACATGCCGCTCATGCAGACCCCGGCCTCCCCGCCAGTGCCAAGCTCACATCAACACTCCCCCCCCCTACACACACACACACACACACACACACACACACACACACACACACACACACACACACACACACACACACACACACACACACACACACACACACACACACACACACACACACACACAAACACACCCCTGAAAACCACCCCTTATTGTTTCTCATGAAGAACTCCCTTGACACTTCATTCTTACATCTTCGCACTTATTACTGAGAAGATCAGAAACATGCACACAAACACATGACTTTTAATTGTGAAGTTGTCGCTTCACTAAGTCGGTTATTGAACGGCAGCGGGGAGACGTTCTGATGCTTTTCCAGGGTGGAAGAAATTGCAATGAAAGCAGCTGAAAACCTGGTTCCCATCTCAGGAAGTTCCAGGCTCTTGAGATCTGATCCGGACGGCCTTAATGCAAAAGTTGTGCTGGGCGCTCTCTTCTTCAGGCTGTGCTCGGGATTTCGAGGAAAACTGATTCTCAAAACAAGAGATCATTTGTTTTGACAAACAGAGTGGATGCAGGTCTCGCCCACAGCAGTTCCCAGACCCCCCCTTCAGCCGGCCTTGAGGAATGGACGGCTTCTCGATGGCTCATATGGCAACTTTCATTGTGATTGTAGAATCACCTATGATTGACCACGACCCTCTGAACCTGGATCATTGAATTTGTTTGGCAGAGAAACGTCACCTTCCGATGTTGAACGTCTTCAGTACATCATTTGCTTTTCTCTTGTGCAGCAGTCAGTCCAGGGTTCGATTCTCAATGTCTGAGATATGCAGGTTTCTGTCGCACAGGTCACACGTGTGTGAAGGAGTGAATGGGCGGGCGCTTTGAAGAGCTGCCGGGTGGGTTGGAGCCACACATCGAGGGCGCAGCAGGGAGGCTGTCGTGCCATGCCGGTCCTCCTCCTCCTCCTGTTTCCTCAAAGGACCCCCGAGACCCAGCATGCCCTCTGGTGCCATTTAGCGAGGCCTGCCAACAATAAGCCATATTAAAGCACTTAAAGGGAGACACAAGAACTGGACTGAATGTCACACACACAGTGGGGGAACTTAATATTTCCCAAGCCTCTGAGGCTCTTTTTAAGCTTTTACCTTTGATGAAAGACGAGCTCAGTCCGGTTGTCGAGCTCTGGAGGAATCGCGATTGGAAATGAAGAATTATTTTGGGGTAGATGAAGACAATGGCTCCAGTGTTAAAGGCCGAGGACTTGATGGAGGTGAAACAAAAGACCTTCAGGGAGAACATGCAAATGCCACACAGACTTGACAGATTTCAAATTCAAGGCATCCAACTACCACAAGAGGATCTTTACTGACAAATGTTAACAATAATAAAAAGAAAAACACATTCAAACAAATACGACTATTAAGAGGTAAGAAAGTAAAACAGCTTCATCAACGAAGCTAAAAACAGTAAAAATGACAAAAACGTTTGCAGAAACAGCTGAAACCTCTAGAAAAGTTCAAAAGGATGAACCAGAACAAGTCAAACAGTTGAAACTATAGTTAACATGCTTAAATTGTTGGTGTGGTTGAAACAGCTTAAACTACTGGAAAAGAAAAAAGTACAACCAATGGTTTTTTCACTGAAAATGAGTGGTTGCAGTGCAACAGTGTGTGAAGCGGTTCACACAGTTTCAAGGCTCCTGGTATAGCCTGGAATCACTGGCCCACCGGGACAACAACACACAAATTAACTCTCTATAGATTTGATTCACAGCTAAAACGTCTCCAGTGCAAATGTTCTTCAGGACAGAAGGAAAAAAAAACACAAAGCAAAATTCCACTCGTATCACAATTTATAGCTTTATTTATGACTGGATTACTGCAATTGCGCCCCAAGAGAGGATTGTAGTTTAATAAGGTTCATGATTGCAGGAGCCACAGCACATTACAGGACAATATGTCTGCAGCCCGGGCCTCTCAACAGACTTTCATGGTGACTTACAACAAGCACAGTGTTTTCATTGGATTTACTCGGCCACCTCTGACCTCTTTTATTTACAGTTTTGACAAAAAAAATCTTGTGTGCGTTGTTCAGGACTGATGATCGGGAGGGGCAAGTAAAAAAAAAAAAAAAAATGACCCAGTTAAAGCTCTGCCAACACAAAGAGCTTGCTGTGGTTTTATTCCTCCGGGATCCACCGGACCAACGGAGACAGGCGCAGATCGCTGTGCCTCGTGTTTGTCAACAGTTTTCTCCTTGGATTTTCCAAAACTCGGCCCTGCATGAGTCTCTCAGAGAAGAGAGGCTTCCTCACACTCCAGCTCGCAAGAAATGGAGACGGACTAAAACAACAGGATAAATCTGACTGCATTTTGGTTGTGCACTTTTGAAAATAAAAACACCGAGAGACGTGGACCACCCCCAAAGCTGACTCCATCACTTATTTTACTCACCCATATCGGAGATCCGAGGCCCAACAACCATTATAACTGGTGGTACTACACCATTGATTGATGATATGATCAAACCCTAGCTTTCTGCATTTAATTATCTACATAGGGTTTTGGACTTCCAACTTTAACTTAAAATTCAACTTT
The DNA here is from genome assembly GCF_963422515.1 of Blennius ocellaris. Classification (NCBI taxonomy): domain Eukaryota; kingdom Metazoa; phylum Chordata; class Actinopteri; order Blenniiformes; family Blenniidae; genus Blennius; species Blennius ocellaris. Next base: position 4,455,366 of record NC_137673.1, on the reverse strand, counting down.
GGTACTGCAGGTTTTTTTTGTTTTTTGGGGTTTTTTTTCTCCTTGTTGAATTCATCTCGGGTGAGGGAATGAAGCAAAGAGAGATCAATACTCATCTCATAAGATACAATAAAATAACATCACACCCTTCTCTCAAACCATTTAAAAAGATTGTGCTCTGTTTCCTCTTTACCGCTGAGAAGAAGGAACAGTCTGTAACGGAAAAGAAAAAAAAAAAATCCTCCAATTCCAGCAGGTAATCAAATTAGACAAATACAAATAGCCTCCTCTTTTATTTAGATGAAGTAAGTACAGTAAAGCCACCATGATTGCATGAAATTATTTGAAAGCAGACATATTTTTCCATGACTACTAAGTGTCTTCGCTCCATAAAGTGGATTCCAGTCGGGAGGAGAAATCCACGTCAATTATATCTGAATCTGCGACCATGAAAGGTGCAGAGACTCCTGATTGGGAAAAAAGTTTGGGTCGACTAATTGTAGTTTTACGCTTTCTTTCATTGAGGAGAAAAAATAAAACTGCACATCAAGTTATTTTCCAGCTCAATTTACACCTGAAACTTAATGATCCTTACTTGTTTGTGGCAACGAAACAATGTTGAAAGTGGAAAAAAAAATGAAATAAAAAGTAAAAGGGAAAGCGGAGCCCGGAGTCGTTTAACCTACTCCGGTGCATATGGCAGCTATCTGGCTTAATTGCCAGGGATTTCCATTGCTTCTAAGCAGTTTAATCATCTCTCGACCATTTTTTTTCTTTCTTTTTTTTGCCATCTGGAAATGATACGCTCTCAATTAAGTCTCCTCTTCCCTGTTCAAGGTTTTAGGACTTTCTTCCACTTTGAAGCGGCTTTCAGGCCGGCGCTTCAAGGGATTTCTCATCAGATGAACTCGCGTGACGGTTGGCGGGAATTATCGAGAGACGTGACGCTTTCAATTGATCGAGTGTCCGTCGCCTCAAAAGCCCCGGTATCATTTAGCTTTTTGTTTTTTTTTTTAATGTTTTTTTTTAGTCGTGCCTTTGCATTTCTGGCTAATCAAGTGTAAATAAAGGTGAAAAATGAGCATATTCCGATCTGCCACCCTCGAATAAGAAAACAAGAGCAAAAAAAAAAAAAAAAAGACGTAAAACACTCGTAAAAATTAATTAACTTCACAAGGATGGAAAAAGTGATGGATGCTTTGCTTGGTTGGGTGTCGGGATCCGGGCCAAGGCGGTGATTTGCATGGTTGCAGTGATGTTTGTTTAGCAGCAGATGTGTTATTGAAAATGTGGGCCGACGTGAGCGTTGTTTTCCTGACGAGGTAGAAGCGAGCGAACGCGTGTGACGGCTCTCGTCTGTACACATTTGAAGCACATGTGTGGGTCGACTAGAGAAAGGTTTGGGTGGGGGGGGGTTGAGAGTTTCTGGGTGATGGCAGGGCGCCAGTTTTCCACCTTTCTGATGAGATCCATGTATCTGGTGCAACACGTGCGGAGGGAGGCACGCTGTCAGAGAATACCAGCGCTGCTGCATCATCCCGGACGACCACCTCCTCCTCCAACTTACTTCGCTTCCTCCATTATCTCTGCCACCTTTTCTTTTTTTTCTTCTTTTTTTTTTTTGCAGCTCCCGTGCATGAGCGCCTCCACATGTGCAGCCGAAAGCAGGTCAGCGGGGAGAACCCGGGTGGGTTTTGCTGATGTGTGGTGGTGAGCGCGTCACAACAGGATTGAATGCTTCCCATGGTCCTTGACACGGCGCTGCCCCCCCCCCCCCCCCCCCCTGCCCTCTATTTAGATAAAGCCCCCCACCCCTTCGCCTCTCTCGGGCCCCCCCAAGCACTTACAGCTGAGATGCAGACTGGAGTGATTATTTAGAAACGTACACGTGCAGAGTCCTTAGCTGCAAACTCACCAGCTCAGCAGTGTGTGTGAGTGTCTTTGTTTTCGATTGCAAACCCCCGGGCCGCTCCAGACGCAACAGACAGCGACTTTGTTGTCGCGACTTCGGGCTCCGTCGCGTCGTAATGAAGCTACTTATCAAACCGCTGAGGGCCGGAGGAATTACCTGGGCGAGCGTAAACATAAAGAAGATTCTACGAGGTGTTTAATTCTCGTCTTTGTCACGGGATTTATAGCGAACGAAGAGCTTCAAAAGGGTCGGCATGTGCTTCTCGGGAGGTGTAAATCAATAAACCAGCTTTGTTTACAATGATAAAAAAAAAAAGAAGCTGGTTTTATTCCAGAACAAGAGTAATAGTGGAGGACGAAAAGAGCATTAAAAAAAGTAGGCCAAACTGAGTTTTACTCAAATTGCAGAAGCAAATGTTTCATTGATTCTGAGGCAGAAGTGGAACACGACTGCATGTTTACTGGGGAAAATCTGCAAACAAACTGTGTCTTAGGTTACATTTTGGAAAAAGTTAAACAGTTTGACTTCATTTGTGATTTTGGGCGTCCGATCATATTGAGTCAATATCTTAGTTTTAACCATTTTGACTCTTTCTGGCTTCTTGTTTTAACATTTTTTTTGCCCGATTCTCTATGAAAGATCTATATTTATCTTCATTTTTGAATATTTGAGTTGATTCTTTGTTTTGACCGTGTTGGAAATGTTGATTGTCCCTCTGTCATAACAATGCTTCTCAGTAATAAATCTTATTCCTTCGCAAATGTGTTTTTCTTTTCATTGATTGATTGTATGTCACGGTTCACACTCAGAGACTCAGGTGCGGACAGAAATACTCTCAGAACACTTTATTAGTAAGCGACGAGGCAAAGAGCTCAAACCAAACACTCAGGAAAACAGAACTCTAACGAAACAGAGCTAAAGAGTAACTCAGGTACTTCAAACTAGAAAAACTAATCTCACAGACGTAGCAGTACAGGCACACTACTCCAGCTGAGAACCACCCAACAAAACTATATGGACCCAGCGGGAGACTAAAGGAGCACACTGCCTGGAACGAAGCAGCACATGCTGAATGGCGTGGTCGGCGCTGGAGAACACGGGAGGTGGCGTCTGCTGCGGCCTGACGCAGGTCGTCAGGGAGCCTCGTTGTGGTGAAGCCATTCAAATCCAGCCTGTTGCATCGTGGTAGATTGGGTCAAACAGATTTGCTTGATTGATTTAATGTAATAATCCTCTGAGAGATTGATTCCTCAACATCCCACTTTAACTGGATTGAAGTAATATGCAAGTAGCTATTGAGATTAGATTCAATCAGAAGTTGAACTAGAAAGCTTTCGGAGTCTTTCTGTGTGGAGTTAGCATGTTCTCCCTGTGCGTGAACGGGTTGGAAGTTTGACCTTGGATGTAGCGGCGACCTTTCCAGCGCCGCACGCCTCCTGCTCTCATATGAGACAAATATCCAACGTGCAGAGATGAACAGGCTCACAGCCAGGAGTTTGGCGTGTCGCACACGATACGATCTTTGAATCCTCAAACGCTGCTGCAATCCCGTCTTCAACCCGTCTGAGCATATAAGGCAGACTGATCCAACCAGGATCTGTGCACTGCAGACAAGCTATACCCTAAGAAGAGTGACCGACACATTTACAGGAAGGACGTGTGGTTTGCTTTAAGAGAAATTCTTCATTTGTTTATTTAAGGAAGGAGCTAAACGGAACCTTTCTGTTGGGTAAAATAACATCTTTTGTTGTTGAAGACTTTCATTTCAATGTTTGGGATTCAATAAACACTCTCTAAAAGTTAAGAGAAATCAAAGCATGAAAGCTGTGTTGGCTCAGTTTGAAAGAGCCTGGAAGAAATACAGAAGTGACCAAAAATGCTCAATCAATAAAGGGTTAAAATCAATGACACATGTAGATCCCAGCTCTGAAGTGAAAGTATTTGTTGTGTGGAAAAGGAGAAACCGTTTCCACACCGCAAATAGTAAACAGTCGTTGAAGAAATTGTCCCGAAGCGTTTTCACATATCCACAACTTCTGCTCCAGAAACAGATTCTGATGAAAACCGTGGCGTAATGAGGAATGGCTCCTATAGCCATGACTCACTGTCCTATTTTGTTTAAGCGCCTGACCTCTGCAGGCCTCCATAATTTATCCAACAGAGAGAATTTATGTTTTTCCTGATACACTATTGATCACCATGGGGCTAATTCATCTTTATGAGCGTCCCACTTCCTCCTGTATGGAGGTCAGAGGTCAAGTCCAGCAGCCACGTGAAGCTCAAAGTGATTTAGCATTCAGCTCGACAATACCTTGGATTAGGAACAAAACCTCTTTCATTGCTATTAATATTCAAGAAGGAGGGATTTTTTTTTTTGCCCCGCAGTGTTATGATGTCTAAATGAAGCTGCTCTTTCACGGGTGACCCTGAATACAACTGGGTGTCATTAAACAGGGAACAAAATATGTCCACCTGAGCCACGGAGGGAAGCCAACACGTTCCACGGATTCCTGCCCGGTTAAACAAAGAGAGAGAGAGAGAGAGAGAGAGAGAGAGAGAGAGAGAGAGAGAGAGAGAGAGAGAGAGAGAGAGAGAGAGAGAAGAAAAGAAAAGTGCTTTTGTGGATAATTGCAACCATATTTTCAAGACAGTTCTTGGATGACCAACCAGATCAGACAGCTAAAGCAAAGGTGCAGCGACTCTGCTCGGTTATTTATTTCAAGTCGCTTTAAACTTTAAGTTTTTGCGTTGACAATGTAGGCCAAAGTATTTCCTCAGGTTCCCTCTGAGCTTCTCCATCTCACGGCTGTGTCTTTGTCCAGTCCTCGCCGGGTGCCGTGTTACATGCCGTGGCAGAAGGTCTGTTCTGGTCACCATCTGGCTCCAATGAATCCGTGTCTCTGCAGGTCCAGCAACTAGTCAACTGGCCCCCCACCAATATTTACTGCCTGCGCTGCTAAATTTGTCTCGTCTTAAACAGATCCTGCAGGGATCAACAGCAAACACAAAGATGCCCGTCCGACGTTTCCAGCAGGAAAGCCTTAAAGTCATTAAGGAGACCAGCGCCACCCGCAGGTCTGATCAGATGTGTCTCCTGAAAAAGGCCTAAACAAAACCCAGAGACGTGCCTTCATCTTCAATCACCGTCTCCGCACAGTCAAAACATGCTCTGGGTGTGGATGTGTGTCAGCTGGTGGTTGACCTGATTCTACTTAAATCAAAACAACACATCCCTGAAGCACGCCGCCAGAATATGCTGATTTTCACCCACTCCAAGAACAACATACACATTACCATGCCTGTCCTCCGTTGAACCACCACAAAGGAACTTTAACAGCTGCTGGAATCAATGTGAGCGTAGAGGTTTGTTCTCAGTTTATGGTGGGATCGATTTCCCAAAGATTTACGAGGTTCGCTTGAGGAAATAATTAATGATGGAGCGCGAAACAACTTTGTCAGCGGTTTTCAAAGTGTGGGAGGATGACTCCCCGTTGATTGATAGAAGGACTTTGAGGACTTTAGAGGCCCTTTCAGGGCACACTGGATGTTCAGAGCGACTCATGACACCATCTGGTGGTGACAGGCAGTACTACAAACCAGGACAGTCTAGTTATTGAGACACACTGTAATATTTTGTAAAGCTGATGAGGATATACCAGGTTGTGCCCCCCCCCCAGCTCCCCCCATTATCCCACATAGACCATATCTTATCACATGCTTTCATTTCGAATTATCTGTTAAGTTTCTGTTTGTGTTCTGTAATAATGAACAATAATGATGGACTTCAATCTTGGTGCTTGCCCCTCGGTGGGCCAAAGGGTTAACAAGCATGAGCGTTCAACATTTATCAGACCTGCATTCGCTTCTGATCCTCCAACATAAACATTTTTGTCCAATTATTTGGCCTTAAACCTGCTTGAACAGGTGAGGTGGTTTTTACTGCCTCTCATGGTGACATTAGTTATAACAGAACCGATGAATGAAATCAAACCTTTGAGTCTGGAGAGACCGAGATCAATGAGTTTGAAACAAAAGAGGGATGGACCGTGACCTTTTGTAAACACAGCTCCGCATGCCTGCAAACCTATAAATACACAGGAGATGATGTATGCACATGTGCTCGAAAATACACAAAGATGTCAGCGATAAACATGTACACAGACACGTGAGCTCACAAACACAATCCAGGTGTTTATAACGCCGTTTGGTTGCAGCTTGTAGCTTCAGTCCTTCAGCAAATACCTCACAAAAGCGGCAACTCCTCCATCGTCCATGTGGATGCAATTCTTGGGTATTTAGAGCGGAAAGTCTCCACGGGGGCTACTGGAGAGAAGTAGAAATTAAAGCGTGGCTCATGCACACAGTCCATCTCCCCGTGCTAATTAGCAGCCAAAAGTACCTTGTGTCTACTGTGTGACAGCGGAGAGCAAACAGAGCCGCTCTTTGTTGCCGCCGCCCGATTGATTGGTGCTTATGGTCTGTCAGCTCTGATGTGGGAGTTTTCCAGACACGTGGGAATATAAATTTGGCCTGTCCGGAGCTTCAAAGTCCCTCCATTCATTCAGTGTTCCACTGGTGGGGCGCAACGAGGCGTAAATGAGGTTATGTTCAGGAGATCAAACCCTCTGCGGAGACAAAGAGAAGTGCGGACAGGCAGTACCCTGGCACGTCGTCGTCGTCGTGTCTGCGATGCCCTCGTTCGTGATCGGTGCCACTCAACTGTCTCTGTGTGGGAGTTTGATTTGACGTCACAAGCTGTCAAACGGGACATGCGAGCTGATGCGAGCTCACGTAGTCCAGTTACGTCCAAACCCATTTCCAGAGATCCGGATGGGGCCCCGATGCCAATTGAATTCTTTACTGTTGATGAGGTCACATCAAACAAAAACCAGAGTTTCCAGAACCGGTCAAAGGGAACAACCAAAATCCAAAGTGAGGGATGTAGAAACTCAGCCTCTCCACATGGAGGGTGGGGATCAATCCCTCAATGATCAACGTGAGTACGAGTTGGACTGGGTTTAAATCTGGAAAACAGGAATCTATAAAATCATCCAGGCAGGATATGGCGACTGGAGACACATATAGCAGTCAAAACTCGAATGTCCCGATTTTGACATATCAAAAGAAAAATGAGACTCTTGAGCAGAGGTGTGAACAAATGGTGCATTGGCCAAGAGTCCAATGCAGCCTCCTGTAAGACATTGCAAGGCAAAAAAAAACCCAAAACATATTTAATTCTTCAAAAAAGTAATGGTTTTTGATAATGTACTTACTGAAATTACCAGTGTCTCCGTGAGAGTGACAGGCCTCTCAAATTAAATGAGCATTAAAGCCATACTTGAAGGGTAAATTTGTAAAAAAAAAAAAAAAATCATGCATGTTGCAGGCTGGAAAATGACACAAATGTGACATTTCACTGCAGTCTGCACCAAGAGACAGCATTAAAATGACTTGATGTTGAAACTACAGGTATTTTTTGTTAAAATATTAAAACTTATTCAGTTTATTTAGAGGGTTATTTTTTTTTTTAGATATTATTGAGGAAGCTGATATTTGACTTGTATGTGGCCACCAGACTGAAATATGTCCAAAGCAAATCTGGGAAACCATGTTCTCCCTGGGTGGGTGTGGATTGTCTCAGGCTACTTCAGTTGTCTCCCACTGTCCAAAAGTAAGTAAAGTATTGGAGCTCAGTGGTTTTGGTTTGTCGCCCCACTCCAGGTCTCATTCTAGCCCAGATCCGGGTTTCCAGGTGGAGCGCCTCCTTCCTCCAGGGTCGGCGTTTCTTTCCATGGATGCATCCGGAAGGAATTCCACTTGTGCTATTTTCCTGGTAAACAGATTCCAGCGGCCATTAAAACCCTGAGTAAATATTCTCCACTCTGTAAAGTGCAATTAAGTTTGGATCGACGCGTGAAGAGTCAGCGGACAGGACGGAGGCATGGAATACGGTAAATTAGGACAAATGGCGAGGCTGGTGATGCTTGGGTTGCGAGCGCCTCCTCATTTGATGTTTGGCTTGAGACAGAGCTACCTGCCATGAATGAATGGTCCACACAGAGCCGTCCTTGTTCCTGTAAGTCTGTGCATCAGCTCTTTTTTTTTTCTCCCCCTTTAAACTCATATTCCTGTCAGGGGGCCTCCCATATGTGCTGTGCAATGTGTGCTTTCTCAAGGAGGACAGAGGATGAAAGAAAGAGAGATAGATCTTTAGGGGAAGGTGCAAGCGCTCTCTTTTCACTGTAATGCTTCCCTTCAGTGCTGAGCCGGCACATTTTCCCTCCTCCGTCGGATTGTAATGGAAAGTTCTGCAGAGGCTGTAATGGAAGAATAACTCTGACAGATCTGACACACAAGTCGGGCCACTAATTGAAGGAATGCAGTCGAAAGCAGAGCCGCTTGCATTGTTTCTGACACTGATTTCATGCAGAGAGTGGCTACTGTTACCGTAGCAATTAGGACAACATGACCCGCCGGGCAACAAGAGAGTGAGTTATTGGATTATGCTCACATTGAAAGTGCTTATCGCTTCCATATCTTAGGTTTGTATTATACCTGCTGCTCTCGCACTGAAGCGGTGCCTTTAGAGGATTGTCGTCTGGAGCGGTGGAGGGATTTCTCCGCCAACGTCTCCTCTCGCTCCAGAAACTGCATTCCTGATGGCCCCGAATCCAGGAGCTCAGGAAAACGTGAGCAAAAAGAAGCTCTTTTTCTCCTGATATTTCTTGGCCTTTGGCGAGCCAGTTTCCTTTCCCGGCGTCCTTCTCATGTCAAGAGTTTGGCTCTGGGGTTTACACTGAGGTGCCCGGGTGTACCGGCCAGCCAAAGGTACCGGTCAATTTGTCTGTCAGTCAGGATAATAGCAGCTGCAAAGCTAATATTGCTCCATTTACAGAGCGATTCAAGGCTGTGCTGTTTGTCCAGAAAATGACGAGACATTTCAGGAAGCTCTCCCGTTACTAAAAGTGTGACACCAACATGTTGAGGTTTGAAACCAGGCCTCGTTTGGGATCGAGAATCAACTGCCCAAGTGGCAATTCTTCAACGGCCTCACGTGGTTCATTCTCCCAGTGTCGTGTAATTTGTGGATTGGTGAACTCTGTGTCAATGTCAGGGAGGTGAAGGACTGGGAAGACTCCTGCTCCAGCAGCACTCCAGATTATTGATCTTTGTCTAACCTTTGGCCTCGGCTTTACAGGAAAATTAAAGGATCTGAGCTCCACTCGGTCAAGTCTCAGAAGGATTAGATAGAAAATCAGCACTGACGGTTCACAGGCTCCAGTCAGATCAACACAGCCCTTCGTATTTTAGCTTCTTTATCATTTATTGCATTGTTTATACTTGCATGCCTGGTTTTAGTGATATTTAATGTGTCACTTCCCCAAGTAAGATTACTTAAGAAAAATCCCCAAAAAGAGGAACTCGGTCCTGAGCCATGCCAATACTGTAAAGATTTAATTAACTATTTTCATAAAGATGAATAATTTCATGTAATTAGATTAAAATGAGTATTTATTTGTCCACCAGAGAACCAAACAGGCTCCAGATGACTCCAGTTATCTCAGTCTCACAGTTCTCGTGAAAGGAGAACTTTTGTTTCACATTCTTGTACACGCTGGGTTTATTTCAGCCGGCACTGAAAGAAAAATACACAGTCGGTAGCGTGTTTTGGAACGGCCGCTTTCTTTAAGGACGGACACAATTTGCAAAGCCTTCAATTCTGTTACAGGGAAACTCAAAGCTTCCTAATCAGTGCTGCTTTAGTGTTCAACCCCCAAAAATCCTTAATCGTACTTAAAATGTGAACAAACGTGAGAGTGGCGAGTAAAAGAAGTGGAGTTTTGGAGATGCCAGCATTGCTGAGAATCAAGGTGGATTATGTGTTAGTCTGGTCCTGCCAGCGCTACAGTGAGGCTTGAGGCTTGATTTCTCCACACGCCCACGTCCGGAAAGTGTGAAACAATCACTGGAAGAGTCACGCTGCCCTCAGTTACCGGGCAGGAGGGTGAAATCACGCCAGACAGCTGGACATTAGTCAGCCCTCATTGCTTCCTCTTTTGTTTCCTGACGAGGTTAACATTTCACATTTAACGCTTCACCAAAAAGTCCCTCTTCCCCCGGCCTTCTGCCCCGCCGACGCCCATGGAAACGGATTTTGGCGTGCAGGTGCGGCGGGATCCAACTCCAGTGTCGCCTGTGAAATGACGGGGAAGCTGCGGTTTGACGGGGAGGGGAACTTCCTCGCATCCGGTATTTTCCCGTACGCTGATGATTCTGTCATTATGTCATTGAGGAAGTTGGCCAATTGGTCATTGTATGTATTTTCAACTTTATATCTTGGAAAAGTTTTCTTATGCAATGAAGACGGATGTGAATCTAGGAACTGAAAAATCTTCATTCTGCATTAGTTCTGAAATCCTCTCACAATCTCACATTCATTCTTCACAACTACCAACTGAAAAAAAATATGTATTTTATAGCGGCTTGATTTCTTCAGGAAAAGCAGTAACAGGCTCTATAAATCTCACCCCCCTCTCGTTATCTCTGGCTTTACCGTTTTTCTAAAGGGTACAGTGGTTAGGTGGCTCCATTAGAATTCAGGCTTTCTCTGGGAAATGGTCTCGTAAACAGCTGGGAGTCACAGCAAGGGCTTCACTCATCGTGTACAAGTGTGTGTAAAACTATTGACGTCTACTACAAACTAACTGCTTTATTACGCACCGATAGGCCGATACCTACTCATCCCTATTAACCGATCGCGTGTGGATTCTTGCGTTGACGCTGCTCTCGCCATGAGACAGCCAAGGGTGCGCGGCAGGGCGGCGAACACCACCAACAACAAACTCATGACGTAGGTGAAACTCGGTTCCTGAGTCACAAAATGAAGAATGTCTTAAAACGCAATGTGACATTTCATTGTCCAATTGCACACGTCATTTAAGTAACGATCTGCCAGAAAAGCTGCTGGGTGCCTGGTTTACAGATTCCATTGTTCCGTGCCACGGGGCAGAAGCATCCCGGGATTGAAATTTGTGGAAAGATTTAAGTGACGCGAGACGTTCATCCTGGTTGTCACAGTGAGTGCGTTAGTGCAAAAACACTGGAGTAAGTAAAAGTAAAAGTAAAAGTAATTTGTTTCCATTCTCCGGGTGCCAAACACTGCTGTTTGCATAATAATGCATAAATTGCCCCTTTGGCATGAAGTCAGTTTGATTTCGACACCCGGAGCACTCGGCGAGATTGAAGAAAGCATCATAGTTTTGGGAAAAATCCTGAAATCAAAGCATGAAAGTGCAAATTTTTTCGCACCCGAAGATCATTTCATAGAACTTTGGTGCCAAAACAAAAGATGCATTGCCCTTGAACATGCGGACGTGGATCTGACGCACAACAAAGGAAATCAGATTTGGCGTCAGCTCACACACAATCACATACAATTAGCATTCTGCTGCCAGCCTGCCAAACCCTGTACCGCTACTGCAGGTTGACTCACGCTGACTGAGCCGCTGCCACATTCAGTGTAGAAATCTGAAGCGTCAAGGCTTTGCAATCTTCCTGTACCATTACAAATTAACTTTTGTCTTCCCATGAATCACGAGTTGTTTCTGGCCGCGATTAAACCCAGAGGGTGAAAACGCTGTAATTTTCCTCAAGTTACTTCAGTAGTGAAATTCTACAAAACATGTTTGTCTGACCTTGGAAGCCTTTTGGACACGTTTGCCAAACCGCCGACACAATTTACAGTTATTGTCTCCTTTGTCATTTCTTCCAACCTCTGGAGGATTTTGTCCTGGACTGACTTTAATCTACTTCATAAAACAGAATCAACGCTTTGGAAAAACTACAATTCGACCAATAAACTTGAGAGAAGTTTCTTTGAAAGCCAGCGACACTGGAAAGGCTGAGGGGTCAAGAAGACGTTAAAGATCAATGGTGTCTAAACGGGACGGAGTGGTGACAGCTCGCCCTTTGACTTGGCATCTCAGCTGATGAACATCGAGTGAGAGTGTATTCCCGTGAAGCCATACGAGACACGTCTTACGTAATTGCATGTTTTTGATGAAGTGGCTGTTTGGACATGTGGAGAAACGACGGTTCAGTTTGATAAAAAGATGCCGGATCGAAAAAATACAGTCAAAAAGACTGTAACCGATTCAGTGTTCGTGTGACGTGATCAAATACAAACAGCGACAGGTGGCCGTGTCTTTAAATCACACATAGTACGTAGTCTGGATCTGACGTCGCTTCTCAGGTCACCTTTGAACCCACGAAGCCTCAGTGTCTGCTGATCTCCCTGCGAGCTTCACATTCCTCTCCTCTCTTTCCATTCCGAGTGGCCAAGGCCTCAGACCTCGGCATCGACGACGGTTACATAACCAGAGCGCAAGCCGTATATCTCTGCGACATATTTACCTGAAACAACATGATCCATGCGTCCGCGCGGGGAGCAACCGAACGCTGGCTTTCTTAAAGACATCCAAACCACCGTGCAACTTGCTTTTTGACGCATTTTATTTCATTATTAAAAACAAGCGCGAGCGTATTCCCGAGCCGTCCACCGGGGTGTTTGTTCAGCTTGTCGCCGCTCGACGTGACTCAAACCCGTGGAGAGTTTAACGCAATGGAGGTTCAGTTAATCAGGAGCCAGCGGCTCCCACTGACAGTTCCACTCAGTTTGGGTTTACATTACTTTCACACATACCAGGACGGTGGGAGTCGCCCCCGCTGGTCTGCTGGGCATCATAACACTGAACGCTACATTGAAATCCAGCCTCGTTGTTCCAGCTCATTTTCATTTAGCCACGCAACGCTCGAGCAAAGAAGAAATAACGCTCCTTAAGCACCCATTCGTATGATATACGTCAACCACCGCAGTTTTGGAAGCAAGTGTGAGTTTCTGCAAAGAGCCATCATGGTTTTCTTTGCTGATGGATTTAAGCTTCATCTCTTTTGGGCTTTTGATGGCTTTGCAGGTTTTCTTGAACTGACAGATGATTTCAGGCTTCTAACTTCAATCTATTCAGTGACACAGAACCGAGCTAGTCTCTGGACGAGACAGAACCAAACCGGGGTCAAAAAAAAAAAAAAAAAAAGACATGCATAGATTTGAGTGCATTAATCTGCGTTTCAAGCCGAGACTTCGATGACAGCGATGCAGGTGGAAGTAATAGATTCTTTATGGTTTTAATGCTGGGGATCTGATTTATGGGTTCCTATAAACTCAGGCCTCCATGGGCTTCATTGTGGTTGTGGCAGCTCAAGATTAATTGAAAGAGATGATTGATGACCCTTGTGCTGGTGATCCTGTGCTGGATATCTGCATAAAATCCGAGGATAGAATTGTGGAGTTATATCTTTAAAACATCGAAATATAATTGAACTCCCTGCATTGAGTCCTGCACTGGTCCGCCTGTGGAAATGGACTCTGTGGTTTGTTCTCTCCTCGTGATAATCAGTCCGGAGAACTTGTTTCCAGTCAGAGCAGGTTCGAGGTTTTTGTGCCTTCCTTGTTATGTCTCTGTTGCCAGCTCGCTTTCCAGTCAACATTCTGATATTTTGACTGAAATCTTAAACCGCAGAGGGATTTTATATGCAAACTTCCAAAGAGTGTATTGAGAATAAGTGAGGTTATATCATTTAGAAATAACAACCACATGGGCACCGGCTCAGTCTCTTCTTTCATTAGCAACAGCAATGCTATCAAGGAAAGGAAAGGTTTTCAATGGACGCATAGAAATCTCGGGTCGGAATACCTTTTGTTGTTGACTGGCGATGATAGATATGTTTTGCTGTGCACGGTACGACTCTGGCACGGGAAAAAGAATAAAAATGCGTCCCGAGGGGATTGGGAGTGGGTACGGGTATAAACTCTCAGCCTGGAAAAACAAAAAGTACATTAGTGAATTCAGAGAGAAGGAACAACAAGATGGGAGAGACAGCTTTACAAGTTATTACTGAGGGGGAGACAGCGAGTTAACTGACACTGTAACTCACCCCGGCCTTGTCTCTCTTCCCGTAATGAATGTCTTCTCGTCAGTAATCCTCTCGTCCGTCGAAGGCCCACACATTAGCCATCAAAACACAGCGAGTCCCAAAGAGTGCATGCTTAGATAATTACTGTGTAAATCATGCCAATCAATTACCCCAGAAGGGGAGGTAAGGAAAATAGTCCGTCCCGGCCAGACAAGGCCGTCGGTGAAAAACAAGTCTGGTGGCACATATGCAGAGGCCCTGATGTTCACGCTGGCACACATATGCAGAAACGCCAAAATAATCCCCCTCCTTCCAGATACGTGCAGAACTTGTGCAAAAACCCACGTGTAGACCTCCAGCGCCATCACTCAGCCTCGTCTCGCGATGTCCTACGCATATTAAAATGTCTCTTTTTAACGGGGGTCAACCTGGGAGACACAAGGTTAAGTGACTCCGATAGTTCACAGACAGTACGAGCACTGTAATTTTCTATTTGCCAGTGTCTTCAAGAGCCAGTGTGATATTTATGATTGTACTTGTGCTTTTGGCCGTACGGCATACGAGGGTTTCAGTACGGGATACGCGAGAAGATGCGAATATGACATCACGTGTTCCGGAGCGCCTCGTTTCACTGAGCGTCCTCGCCAAGTGCTCCTCTTCTCCGGCGCATAAACACAGTTATGTAATTGTACCATTGCGGATGATGAATGTGCAGAGGTAATGATGGGAATCGCGCGTCTGTCTACGTCAGCGCGGGGTGAGAAACCCCAGAACCAAAAACTCCGCCTGCGTGCGACAGAGACAGACTGGGGAGGAAAGAAAACAAGAGGGAGAGATGCATCGGCTGTGCAGGCCGAGAGGGACGACAAATCTTTACACAACCACAGATTGAGATAAAGTAAGGCTCACGAACTAACATCTGCTCGACCAGACGAACTGACGCGATGTCATTGACGAATCGTTGGGTTCAGACGACCAGTTTTCCTGCATCGCAATGATTTATTTCCTTCTCCTGCTCCAGCGTATTTTGTGGTGTACCTTGATTGTCAGCACATTCTGGAGGTATCACACAATCGCGGAGATGTGCGAACAGATAGTTGGCCGATAGTTGGGCCGTTACGGAGACTCAGCACATCTGCTCCGTTCTGTCCAGGCCACATGTTTATTCACGGACAGAGGAGGTCTTTTCCAAGGAGAACGACGAGTTATTGCTGAGATCTGTATGCAGGGGGATGATCCTTTTAAGTCTCAACAATCAGTAAATCAGCGACAGGACAGCGGCAGGGTGAACGCAGAACCGCTGCAGTTTGAGAACATTTCGAAATCGGTGCAAAGTCTTGAAGCAGAAGACATAGAGTGATTTCAATCAAGCAAGCAAAGCAAATCGATCTGAATATTAATACACATCATTTGAAACAAGGAGAGCCATTTGGATTTGTCAGGATCAGTAGGTTGTCTTGCTTTCCATTCACATGAATCCATATCTAATTGATCAGTAATTAAACAGATAATTAACTTTGCCAATTAACTTTGACACCTCTGATTTAGAGGGTCTTGTCTTGATGAAAAGTAAAAAAAAGAGCAGGATTAAGAGCTTGTTTCCACACATTTCTCATCATCATGCTTCCCTGCATTCGACTCCCAATTCTTGTTTTTGTTCCAAGGTTCTTCTCTCGTTCACCGGCTTTGCTCACAAAGTTCTTCCCGGTAACCGTCTTACTTGAGGGTGAGAGAGAGAGAGAGAGAGAGAGAGAGAGAGAGAGAGAGAGAGAGAGAGAGAGAGAGAGAGAGAGAGAGAGAGAGAGGTGTAGGCCTCTCTGCTCCCCTCCCTCGACATGGAGACCAAGAATGCAAGGTGCAAGAGTGGCAATTTCCCGTTGCTCTGGCTGCCTTAACATGCCACACACAGAGGCCATCATTATGGTTGGAGCACCCCCCCCCTCCCCCCCGCCCACAGTGAGCAGCGAACACATTCTGAAAATGCACCATGAGGGAAGAAGTGAACATGTGAACAATGTTCAAGCAGATATTCAGTATTTAAAGCCTCTTTTCTAAAATTCATGGGGAGGAGAGACGACAAGCATCTCAATGTAATTCATAATTCCGTATTGTTGTGTTTGTCCAGGTGCGTGGCAGCAGCCCGCGCAGCATCAGCGGGGCATCGGAGGGGTTTATGGGGGGTCTTCTTTCTAAGATAACACAAAAACACAATTAACCCCCCGTGACACACGAGAAGCACTTCCTGAGCCTCAGCTACACCAGCAGTTTCCCTGCCAGCCGGCACCAGTAAGGGGGTCTATTGTAAAAGGTGTGTTTACTTTGGCCTGTGCTCACCTTTCTTGGCGTGACACCCCCTCCCTCCCTCACCCCGCCACTGCACACACACTGGAGATTTTGCAGATGAAATGCAAACCTTATTGCAAATTACCTTTGTCAGGGGAGGAGGGGGGGGGCAAAAGAAAGCTTTCAATCTGGCCCCTCCCATCAACATGTTATTTCGCTGAAATTCAAATGGCAATTTTTGGTGCGTGCCACCACCCCCCTCCAACATTCACATTCCTGGCAAAGTGCTGTAAAATAAACGGCGAGCCACTAAATTTCAACGAGCTGAGATGGAGCGGGTGAGAGAGAAAACAAGCACACGCCAGCAAGAAAATGGGCAACTGGTAGAGCGCTATTTGTTGTTACAGATGGCCACGCTCTTAGCGGGCCGCAGTTCCTTCTCATTGTAGGAGAGCAGAGCGAACAACGAAAGAAAAGAATCGATTGTAAAAACGAGAGCGAAGGAGAAACCGTTTATTTGTGCAAATTATGCAGGTAATGGTCTGAGCCTGAAAATAGCTTCATGTTGGGAGAATTGGGAAAGTTCTAACGAATGGTTGGCTGATCCAAAACTCATATATTAAGACTCTTTTGTATTGAGTCTTCACAACAGATTCCAACAGGGTTCTGTTGGTGAGAGTGGCCTTGTCTTTTGGCCCTACTATAATGTTGTGGCATGTTGGAGATGAGGTATGAAGGATCTCTTTAACACAATCTGCATCGACCACAACGATGTAAAGTGGGAAATCACTGGAAATAGAGTCATTACACATCTGAATAAAGGTATGTTTTGGACTGAGGAGCCATGCACCAGACCTTAAATCAGTTGAGTTTGTGAGGACAGTACGAACTTCCAGGAAGAAATTACTTTTTCCAATCTATACATTGGTTAAATATCACAGTGAAGCCAAATGATGGTGGACGTAGCCACTTATCTCTTGTTGCAGAACACAGGTTGGGAACCACTGACTCCGCTACATTTTCAGGTAAAGCAACGATGACTATAACCTGTGTTGATAGTTTCAACACAGAGACACTGTCTCGCCACATAAGAAATGCTGTTTTTAGTCTTATTTCTTTATTGTTTTTGTCCCGAAGCTGCATCACACTAATAAAGTCCGACATGTTGCTGTGGCGCTTTATGACCGTCACACATCAAAGCATCGGTGTTGAAAGCAGGACGCTGCAGGATCGCAGTGAAGAAAGTGATGATCCGCGCGATCCTCGGACCATTATTAGTCGCGCTTGAACCTCTGCTTTTACCCAGGACTGCACTGTAAATACCATATTCTGCGAATCTACTGACATACAAAAGCACCTATTTGCAGCGTGCGATCTGTAATCAAAGATTCGCCGTGAGGAAGTCGTAAATGCACACAAACACGCGGACATCCACGCATGTCTTAATTTGGTGTGCGCACAAAAATGGAAGGTTTTTCATGTGAATTTTTTTTTCTAACTTCCCTGTATGCCCGGTGGACGCTTTACACCAACCCATCTGCAGAAACAGCTGGAGTTGTCACCACTCAAACACGCCACCTTGCAGCTGAGCGGAAGAGAGAAATGCTGGCGTTAGAAGGAGGCAAGTGAAGCAAGTCAATTTGTGTCAGAAGCACATTTGGTCTGGTTGTTCAAAGCATGAATCCTTCCTGAACTCAAGATGGGGGGCAACATCTGCAGGTTGGGAAGACAAAGAGACCAAACTCATGAGGAAATGTTTCTTCGTAGGCACATGAAGACTGCGGAGCTTCAACACTCAAATGGCGGGAGGCTTCCATGCTGAAGTTCAGGCTCCCCTCTTCTTAACTCTGTGGTCGCAATTTCCCCTCCTTTACTGTAACCCAAGACCAGGCATCTCGTATGAAAACACCGTATCTGTGGGCTCGGAGCGCACTTTGACGTCAAGAGGGTTTTCCCGTGAGGCCGCGGGGACCCTTCTCAGCAGCGCCTGCCCATGTCAACAGAGGCCGGAGCGCCGAATCGCTCCGGTTCTGTTTCCAAATTACTGCGAAACGCCGGATGTGTGTACTGTCCTCTTCTGGGACGGAGCGCTGCGGTGAGGGACCGGTTCACTGGGGTGTGATTGATGGCTCCAAATCAACCGTGGCACTCTTAGTGGTCGTGATCAGAGCGTCGCTGCAGAAGCGGATTCCGGATTAAGGAATACCACACTTTGTTTCCCTCTTCTAATTCACTGGATCGCTCCAGTGATTCTCCACAGCGATCAGGACTGGTGTCAAACTCAGGTCAAGATGAGGAACTTCTTCTGAAGAGGGTTAGAAAATCCATTGAATGATCTCTAACATCTACTGCTTCGAAATGGGAACTTCTTATTCAGGTTTTTTTTGGTTTTTTTGTCTCAGTTTTTCCAACAAACTGAACTCTGATCAATGAGAAGTTGCTGTTCAGAGTTACTCTGCCGAGCGTGAAGTGCAGGGTTCAACAGAGCAGCCCGGTGTCAGGCTACTCGGGATTAACTGCGCTCGCAGACACGAAACAGGCCGAGGCAACAGCTCACGGCTGAGATGAAACAACGTCGGTTCAACTTGCTGTAACTCACTCGTACATAATCTGGTGTTCTGGACTATAAAGGTCACCCCCCCCCAAAAAAAACTGCAGGTAACACCTGTTGAAAATATCCAAAAACAACATCAGCAAACAACAACAGAAACTGTAGCCCGGGCCTCTCATCTCTGTATCATTTGGTCTCTTTCACAAGCGTTTGCTGGTGACGGTGGGCGGACCGGCGCCGCTCTGTAATCAAGCCTCGTCCGTCCGAACAGACAGCTGCGTAACCAGGTGAGTCTCAGAGCTTTCATCCTAATGACAACCCCTGGCTGACTGCTGTCAACGGGGCTGAAGGAGCTTAGGGCCAACTGCAGGGGGGATTAGGAACCGGACTGGGAGCAGCAAAAGGTTTTCCAAGCCGCTCTTGGCTTGGTTACATAACAGATTCTGCCGCCGTCGAGGATAATTCTGCTGCTGATGCTGCAGCCGCTTTTTTTGGGGGGACGGAGGCGATATAATCAGCGACGTCAAGGCGTTTTCACACCACATGGACATGAAACCAGGTGCGCCTTGTGAAAACACAACAGCGAGGTGACTGACATTGAAAAACACACATACCGAAATGTCAATATACGGCTAAGTCCGGCCGCACGCCTCCCCCACGATCGGCAGCTTGACACGTCCGCACTCCGACAATGCGCTTTCACATGTGGCCGGAGGAGAAAGTTAATAAACGTCTGAGAGAAGCTGCAGGTGGAGCGCGGCACGGGAAACTTCTCGCTGCCGGTAAAGTCTGGAATCTCCTCGGGGAGACGGACGGTTCAGTCTTGGCAAGTGTACCAGGCACAGTCGCTCTCATTGGAGTCATCACTTGTAATTAGACCTGGATTCACTCTGCTTGGGTGGATTAACCTTCTGATACACCGTCTTTGTCAGCATTATCGCACACTCATGCCATGAGAATAGCTTAAGATTGGAGAAATACCAGTGGTATGGGTGTAAGAGTCCATTAGAGCTGAAAGTGCATCACTTGCTGATTAGATTTATCATTAACTGCATGTTGCTGACACTTTGTGGGTCTCCAGATTCTATATCTTGACAGTGATGTTGACCATGTATCAGCCTACCCCCCCTATTCCACACACATTCATGTTTTCATCACTTTAGGGGAGGTTGCACTGGCAACTAATTCTAATCTTAATCATAACTCGCACTTGCTTCATAAACCATCAGCAAAAACCCTCAGTTGTAGATTGATTCATTTTTGTCGGCATATTTCAGATGAGTCCTCATTGTGGGAAATAGTTCATTGGTCCTTGCAATGTAGGCAAACCCTGATTGAACTCACACATATACTTCCAACATCTGCCTCATTGTACAGTTGTGGATCAGCATCTTGGTCTCCTGAATGCTTGTTTCTTGATATGGATGGACCTTTTAAAAAAGACTCACACATTTCTCTACCATGAGTTCTGGGGCCCATCCTTTCACTTATCATGAGTGTTCACTTGACTAATTCCATTAAAAGTGAAGAATTACTAAAGAGGCCTCAAGACATTATGGCAACAAATATTCCCCCACTTCAAATCTCAACTCAAAACGTATCTGTTCTATTCCATCTGATGCCAATTACACTATATATTGTATTGTTTTCACTGCACTGTTTTAAGAACTGACTGTATGGTGTCTCATTGAAATATAATGTATTATTATTATTAATGGTATTATTGATATGGTGCGTCTCATGAGAGGAGAAATGAAGTGTGCTACTCTGAGGCTTTGGAACTCACAAAGAGAGCAAACCAACCACACACACACACACACACACACACACACACACACGCACACGCACACGCACACGCACACGCACACGCACACGCACACGCACACGCACACGCACACTTTTCCCTTTTCTTCTCTGTCCATTTCTTGGAAGAGGCACTGGAGAGCTGTGGACAGCATAGGCCTCTCATTCACCACCAGCAGCCGACCTCTCCGTCTCCTTCCCCTCTGAGGATTTCAAACTTGTCAAACAGCTGTGCCGACCTGCCAAAGTGGCACTTTTACCTCAATTCTGATGAGGAACAGCATTCATCCTGTTCCAGGATCATCATTTTGGCCAGAGCTTTGAACGGTAACCAACAATTTCTTATAATCTTTTGTATGTCGGAGTTACTGCACAACATTCCCTCAAATACCTTTGAACACGGCAGGAAGAGTTTTTTTTATGGATTTCTACCAACGTCGCTCCTCCACTTCACCCTGCCCGGAGACAAGAAATCCCCATTCTTGGAAAACTCTCGTCTTCCCAATGAGTTTTGAAGGTCAATTTATTGTGACCCTCTGAAAGGTCACGATGGAAAACAAATGAGAGGCCTGTCTTTGTTAGCTGTAGTCTTTTGCTGGAGATATCAGTTTTACAATAGACGTGATGTTATATCCATATGCTTGACCTCACACTTCTAAGAAAAAGGCCTGTGATTCACTGCTCCAGCAGCTGGTTGACCCCGTCTCGACAGGTTGTGGCACCTTCCAGGCCCTGCAGTGTGTGGGCCACTCGGGGAGTCGCATTATTGGCATCTGCGTGAGCCAGACACTCTGGAAATACCGCAATTAAAACCAAACACATTTCAGATTTTTGTGCACCGCAATTTAGATGTTCGTTGCTGAACTCTGCCGTTCTGGCATAAACAGTGGCGTCCCTGCTCCCGGAGGAGCCGGCTGCCGCAAGAGCAGGATCTCAGTGTCAGAGTGTGTAACATGAGAGCAGCTGCAGACGCCTCCGCACACAAGCAGTGAAACCACACTGCCCCCGAGAGGCCGAGAGGAGAACGCAACCAAAACGCTGGACTCACGTGGAAGATCTGTGAACGTCTGCAAGACTGCAAACCTCAGTTCATTTAGCCTCATTTGATTTTCTTTTAATTAAAGTTGGCTGAAGATTCAAGAGGGAGTTTGAACCGCACTTCAATTAAAGCAACAGATTAGTTCTGCGAGTCCTGCTGACTTATGGCTTTTATGAAGATTCTTGCAGTCGTGGACATTCCCAACATCTTCTATCACGCTGAGAAAAGCCATCAAAGCAGCAAGCTGCACTTTTCTCCTCTGCTGCAGTCATGTTTTACTATCAGGAGGCCGTTTCTCTCTGGCCTCGTCTACGTTGTCATTGCTCTCCGGCTAAATCCAGCTTTATTACACTCTTTACACTCACGTTCATTTCGTTAATTCTTCTCTTATCCCCCGCCCTCGACCGCGGGATTCCTTTGAAACCCCGTTTTAGAGGTGAACGCAGCCAGCCACTGTCTGCGGGCTCGATTGTGTTCATGCACAATTACTAAGTCTGTGCGACGGATGCGGCCGGCTTCCAGCGTGAACGCCGCGACAAAGCAACCACCAGACTGAGGTCTGCGACGCTCAGACTCGCTAATTAACTGGCGAGGAGTCGCCAGCGCGGCGTCGCACCGTTCAGCCACGTGTGGGTGCGAGCTCGATCACACAGACAATCGCTGAGTTACCTCTGGGAACTAGATGAATGCAAAATCCCGGCATTAGTTGAGGTACTGTTCAAAGTTCTGATCTAAAATGCAACCTTGCGTACAAGACCTTACCTTTCTAAGTAAAAACGTACATACCTAATGTAATGTGTTTATAGGCAATGGGTCCCGATCGCTGTTCAAAACAAAATCTTTCCAAAGTCTATTTCTGATACTACAAACACAAAACTGATAAACGAACTGTTATAACGGCCACAACAACCACCATTGACGACCGTGAAAGCTCAAAACATGTTTTACACCCCCAATAAATGTCTATACATGGCCGCCACAGGCACTCGGTTCCGTGCAAATGTCTAAATTGTTGCAGCCAATGCTCGCCGCCACCGCCGCCGGGCAATTTATAACAAAAGATGCATAAAATCTTTTATTGCGAGCCATTAGCTGGAAACATGTTGAATTTAATAAAGGATGTTTGCTTTTATTGTTTGCAGCTTGTTTGCCACCTCGGGATTGTGATGAAGCGAAGACGTTTGGCCATCGACGGAAGACAGACTGTATTTTCCCCGCAGACTCCGGGAGTTGGGAGATTGCCCAAAAATGAGGAGATAAAATGGGTAATTTACGATTAAACAGCAGTGATAGAAGCACTTTCTGTCTTTTGTCTGCCGTTCTGATCTCTCAACCAACTCCTCTGCCAACTATTTATTCATCATCATTAATGTTTGTATCCCATCGTCTATCAGTCCCCTTCATGTCTCCTCTCCTGCTTTTCTTTCCTCCATCCCCCTCTTTTGCTCTGCTTTCCTCCTCTTCTTCCCATGGGGGCGAGTGGGTAGGATGTGACTGTTAGAGTCATAACAAGCAGCTGGAAACCAGTGAGACGAGGGAGCCAGCAAGAGGAGCCCCGCTGCCTCGCCCACCTTCTGATGGCTTTACAATGTGACAAAACCGCTCGTCTTCGTCACGCCGATAGGGGCGTGTGCCAACAAGCATGGGGGGGGGGGGCATCTGATGTGAAGCCGTGACCCACAAACTCAGCACTTTGTTCGGAGGATGCGAAACGTTGGGGTGAGTTTTCGTCCCGTGAATCCATTGATCTGCTGCTCCCACACACACGCCTGGAGCGTCGAAACGGTCCAGGAAGCCCAAGAGCACGTCAAACTCTCTTCCTCTGGGGGAAAATCCACCATCCCACTGATGAGCTCAGCAGGCAGCAGGAGCCTCCAGAGCCACCATCTATCCCAGATTATGTATATAGATATCGGTCAGCTTGTCAGAGCGACTTGAACCAAGTGTTGAACTATTTAACAGATCGAGACTCCAACGCCTCGCTCAGGCCGGAATTCAACACTCACGTGTCAGAATACAGCAAAGTAAACCCATGGCTAGTTGCTGTGTTTGTGTAACTTTGTGCATTAACTGACTCCATTACAGGGGATTAACACCTCATTAACTCATTAAGACCAGAGGAAACATTTGTAAGCATCCTATCATGAGTGTATGTGCAGATTCCCATTAAAAGGAGATGCTTGCAATTCATTTAATTATTCATTTTCCTTTTGTTTATCAAAATATGAGTTTTAGAATCGGAGTCACTCTAATGCAAAAACAGGCAAGGAAAACAGAATTGTCTATGGTTTTCTGGTTGTGAGTAGCCAAACACAATGACATTGTAACATATATACAATTAGATATAAATCAATTCTGGTTAAAGACAAATCAGATCCAGAGAAGGTTTTAAGGAAAGTTTAATTTAAAAAACGTTTGGTTACACTTCTTGAAATTTCTGGAATTCCCACTTTCTGGGCACATTTTGAGATTGGTCACACACACAGCTGGTTGCAAATATTCCTCCTGCTCTTATTGCTGCAGAAATCTTTAATAAATGCACAAGCGGTGCAACGAGATCCTCTCCGATGAGAGCCGGCTCACTGCAGGGGTCTTGCTGTGGTCAAGCCAACAGCAGGAATGCAGACTGGTATCCCAAGGGCAGCGGGTTAAGAATCTCTCTGTCTGCCTCTCTCCTCCTCCTCCTCCTCCTCCTCCTCCTCCTCCCAAAATGGTCCCCGGCCTTGGAATGGTGTTAAAACAACAGGGTTCTCTTAAATTAGCCTGGTGCGAAAGTCCAATTCAGCGTTTCCTTCATGGTTCAATAAGAGCTCTCTCGCCTTCCTGCCCCCATCCTTCCTTTCAGGCCCAGGTGGGGGTCTTCTGTGGGCCACGGCTGTGTAAACCCAATCCCAGCAGCCAGGTGAGGGAGATGGCGGCCGAGCCTGACTGCCAGCTGACCCACTTTTCTCTTGTTTCGCTCCTCTGCTTGAGCGACAAACAAACGTAAGAAGCAGCGGTGTGCCTCTCCTTCGTGGACTTCCCTTCACCCGCTGAACTCAACAGATGCTGAACCGACGGCTGTTTTGGTACAACTCGTCCAGACGTTTATAAATTCATTGCCTTGTCGTTTGAGTGATGCCGAGCATATTGTCAAGTCATCATAGAGAGATCAAACCGCTGCGGCATTCGAACGTCTCCAGATCCTCCGTTCTCTGCTCATGCGTGTCCCTGGCCGTCTCTGCTTCACTGATGAAGATTGATCTATCTGAGGACCGTGACTGGGCTAAAAACAGGACGTTGGTCTGGCCGTTTTGCTTTACACACAGGTCTGACCCAGCAGCATGGATCTGTGTATGGTTTCCTTCTTTTTGTCTCTCACGCAGTTCTGGTTTTTTTTTTTTTTTTTCGTTTTTTTTCTCATGCCTCATAAAAGTTTCCAAAGACTCCGTCACACACAGGACCCTGACCTACTGACCACAGGGCACGTCAGGCTTACTGTTATCTGCACTAATGACAGAATTGGGTCATGACCTTGACATCAAACCCAAAAGGTCAAATCCAGGGATTAAACAGACATTTTTTTCCCAGAGTCCCTTCTTTTCCTGTTTTGTTCCATTCCCATCTCGCCACCCCCAGCCCAGCAGCCTCATGCGTTGGGGTAAACAGAATCTTCAAACGTCACCGCCTGGTGTAATTTCTTCAAGCCAAACTCAAGACACTGGACCGAAACATGAATACATGAGGGAAGGAGGGTAGAGAATCCCTCTCGATGGCCCGTCTCCTGCTCCAACACAGAACTCTCATATTGCCCAGGCTCATTACAGGCTAAAGCAGAGGCAGCAGATCAAGGGAACTCCCCAGCAGGTTAATTTCCTCAACTAACCGAATCTCCCAAAGCAAATGGATCATCTTTCACTGCACCTAAGCTCTGGTGCTCTGAAGTCGGCTACTGAAACTTGGAGGACCTCAAACCTTTGCTTTGAAGTCATTGAAATCAAAGAGTGTGTCATTTGAGTACAAATACCTTAAAAAGGCATTTATGAGGAAGATAAGCTTATCAAATTGGCTGCAATTTCCTTATGAAAGATACACTTGGCTGTAATCCTAAAAGGCCTTAAATTCTGAATGATCTGAATCACTGGAGCAGACTTTTGCTGAGTCACAAGAGCTGCGCCCGAGCAGCTATTGTGATGGGCTTCCTGACCTCCCACCCATATTTTTATGGCGACTCCGTAAAGGGTCATTTTTCCAGTTCCCGCTGCACGCCCATGCGCTTCCCTGCCAAGGCCGGCTCGGCCTCCGACTGACGTGTGCGAGGCTCTTTCACGGCTTGCAACATGCTTACCGCATGACAAAAGGTGAGGATTATTCATCCCCATGTGAGAGATAGGTGGAAGTTGGGGTGTGAGCATGAACGTACAACTTCCTCAGACAGTGAAGCAAGAAAACATGTGGTTCTCACACTTTGAAGTTAGAGTATGACATACACAATGCTTCCTGTGTGACGGTCCAATGACTGAAGATTAATACATTATTGAAACCAAACAATGAATAGAAAGGAAGAAGTGAAGACAGTGTCGTTCCTGCTGAAAGCTTCTTTCATTTTCAGTTTAGTTCTTGGTCCACAGGAGCAGCAACAGCAGGCTGTAACTCCCGAGTCGCCCAATAAAAGAGGTCAGCCTTCTGTTTGGATGAAATCTGGCTCCAGCTGATCAATGTTCCTGGAGTTGATGGTAGAAAGTCTGCAGTTCAAAAGGTTTCCGCTCCCGAAAAGACTGAAATGTGTAACATCTGAGATGTTGCCCCTTCTTTGGGAATCATAAAACTTTTAAACTTTATCAAATGTGAAAGGTCTGGCCAGTCGTTTTAAGAGGCTGAAAACAGCCCGAGAGCCGTTCCAGTGGCATGTGAAGAGAAGTTTCAAAGAAATTCCCCCAAATGCCCCGACTGTAGAAAGCATGTTAGCCCTGCTAATGGTTACTATGAATGTGACCTTCAGTTGCAAGTTTACCTCGTCAGTGAGCAGGCGTTTATTTTCTGTAAGTCACCCACAACAATCATCGCGCCTCCCCACCATAAGTCCAACACAGAAACACGCATGGAGAACCAAAGCTGGAGTCCAGCTCTGCATGCAACAACTTTGGCACAGTGTTAGCGCCCTGAACCAGCACTTTAACGACACTCATTCTGGTGGTTGGCTGGGCGAGAGTTAAAGACTGCCAACAGTCTTTGGCGACAATGTTTCACCTTAATGAAGCTAGGACATTTACTCTTGCTCCAAATGGAGCTGATGGCTTCTGCCCTCATTTATTGTGGATAGTTTCTGTTTAGTTTAAGAAGGGGAGGATGTGAGTGCATTCTGCAATAAGAAAACACAAAGTAGCAAAAAATGTGCATGAAGAGGTTTAACATGCTTTATGATGACCCATAACTTTTCTGAAAGACACGGCATGATTACAGTTTGCTGTGTCTGGGTATACCCTCAGGCCATGTGGTTACCAGCAGATGTTTTGTAGGACATGCGGTTCCCCGTCGTTGTTTTGTGCTCCTGTGTGGCGCTGGAAATGAACAAGACCCGACTGCACAGTCTGGACAGGCACAAATGGCTTCCACGTGTTGCTTATCACTGCTACAATGGAGCCAGATAAAGATCTTTGCTGACAATAACAACAACACAGTAGGTGACTGGGCTAATGACCTCAGTTTCAACCCTTCTGATCTGGGCTCTAATCCTTCAATTGGTTTGTAAACAATCGGTTAACCCTCGCCAGAAAACGTTTGGTTTCCCAGACTGTACCTCTGCTGTGCTGTGAGTATTTCAATGCAGCCAAGGTGTTGACAGTCCTCCACCTAAGTGGCGTAAACTTCTTGGCAGAGGCTGCGAGGCAGCCCCCTGCTCTTAACATCAGCCTACTGGAACTGCACGCCCAGTCCGGTAACTGACGTCAGCCGAAGTGGCACCACCGGAAAACAACGGCTCCGTAAGTGCCGGGAAGCCAACAAAGAGCCACCTGTTACTCAGCATCACTTAGCGGACAAACGCGGTTTGCTTGTCACCGTACCAGGCTGCCAGTCATCTTAGATAAAGGGCGACGGCACCGTGGAAGCAAATCTGCAGCCTCAGCAGTTGTTATAACTCACATCCCGCAGAGGTTTTCTGCTCTGGCACACAGCTCTGTTGTATTTTCTCCACATTCATAGCCAAGGGAGCCAGGAGATGGAAGGCCGAACTCAGATTCACTTCCAGGTAGCCAAAACAGAGCAATGGCTGTACCTGAAGGTCCAGATTGGTCCATGTTCAGGGGAAAATACAGCTCAAGCTGCTCATTGATAATATAAGACACAGATGTGCACAAAATAAATTTACACAAAATGGAATTCGTTCCCCGTCATCAGAACAGTTGTTTACTTGACTGGACAACAGGTCAGTGGGACCAGGTCTGATGCTTTTGGGATGAAAGAGAACGAAAGATGAAGCGATGACGACAGGCGCTGAAAGAGGAGAGAGGAGGGCTGCTTCCACCCGTCAGTGGAAGGCGATGAGAGGAACAGCTGTTGTGAGCTTCCTTTCTGGCTCCCTGAGTACACACACCCCTCCACACCACACACACACATCTTTATTCAATTGTTAAGCCAAACGGCCTGCGCTCTCCTGGGTGGGGTGATGATGGAGGGTAATTGCAGTGACACCTCGCCGACACCCCGCCGTTCACCTAACAATCTGGATCTCCCCGTGCCTTCCTGCCGGGTTTCGCCCATGTGTGCCCACTGGGGTGCCCCACCACCAAATGGCTTCCCGACCCATTTGTCTCCATTGGAGGGTGGGAGGTGGGAGGTAGGGGGGGGGGGGGGTGCATCGCAGGGAGGATGCACTGGGTGTGTGGACAGTGGAGGCCTGGTGAGAGGGGCGAGGGCAGGGAACTGGTTGTATTTTGGTAATGGAGACCAAGGCCCTTTGGCTTTTTTTTCCCCCTTCCCTTTTTTAGTTTCTGCTCTCCTTCCTGTGGTTTTATGGCCTACTTACTGGTAGCAGACTCTCATCTGGCGATGAGAGGGGGATCTCTGGCAGATCTGTAGCAGAGACTTTGACAGGGCAGAGGGGGATGCAGGGGGAAGAGGATCTCCAGCAGAGCTTTTCAATTGGACCGGATATTCCTCTGGCCTGGGGCATTGCCAGTTCTGGAGCAATTTAACACCCCTGGGTGGCCTATTAGCGTGTAAATGTTGGGGACGCCCAGTTGTGCACAAAATAGTTCAAGTGCATCAACAGATTTTTCTTTTTTTTTTTTTTTGCATAATGTTTAGTCATTGCACCAAATGGGATGCTTGAGCAGGACCTATTTCAACTCTTTTATGCAACATTTGCGTCAATCCCATTAAGATCCCGTCTCAGAGCAGAATATGGTCCAATTTCATCTTTAACGGAGCCTATTTTGGGCCGATTACGATGCCTTTTGTCACCCTTGAAACTGACAAAACAATGGCGTCGTGTCACATTTGGCTCCAGAGAGGGAATGGCGTATGTGTTTCTGCAGATCTTTAAAGGCTAACAGTCTGCCTCCGTCCAAATAACAACCAAAATCCACAGACTAGCACCTCTTAAGCTCACTAATTAACATACTAAGTCACTCCTTAACACTTGTGTGTGTAATTCATAGCTTTAAACGGTGCCAAGTTAGGAGATTTACCATAAGTTCCCTCTTCCAAAAAATCAAATAATAAAGCAGCACGTTTTAGCAAACTGTTTTGGTTTTTGTAAAGCACAACTTTGAATGGGATACTGAATAGCTGACATCTTCTGCAGAGCTTTTAAAATGTAAGTTACACGGCAAAGCTGAGACATAATAAGTCATGAGCATGAGCTGTTAACAAGGGAGGGCACCAGCTTATAGCGCACTTAAAGCTAAAGGAACCGCACATGTCGGGCGGCGGCACTGGGACGCAAACATCCGTCACAAGCAGCGGTTCAGAAACGTGGAGATAATTTTTGCAAAAGAGTTGAGGAAGAAAACATCCATGGGTTGGTCTGCGAAACCACAGGAAGTCATGCAGCTGCAGAAAAGCTCAAGCAACATATGCAACAAGTTTTATATCCACACTGAATTAGGTATGACGCCACTTAATGAAATATGTTTAAGCACTTATACGCAGCCCTCAATAATCACTTGCATGCAAAACAGCTGGAGAAGTGGCTCGGACATGAGTTTCAGTCATCACTGGAGGATGGTTTTTATTTCCGCCATGGGCCACCCAGACCTCAAGGTCCAAGCTTATGGTATCAAAATTGTAATATGCAATAAAATAAACATTATTTTACTGTGTAACATTCGCTGTTGGCGGCAAATGTTGGTGATGAGTTGCATTAGTTACTGATGGAGCCGCAGAGCTGCTGTCTCTCTCGGTCCTCGTCGTTGAGCATCGTTCAGTAAAGAACAGACCAGTTGCTACTTCAACTTCCTGTATTTCATGAATTCTTATTAAACTATTCCTCCTGACAGCAACATGACCTACCCATGCCGTGTTAGTGGACTGAATAAAGCAGATCATAGATCATCTATCTCCCACCAAGACATTCCTGTTGAACATGTGGCAATGAGAAAATACTTTCCAAAGTAACTCGTGACGCAACTCAATTACCGGTTGAAAACAGTAACTACCAGTGATTTACAAACTTGCACAACACTTCCAGATCCTGACGCTGCTTGATGTTCTCCATTATTCCAGTCGAGTGAATGTGCGCACACGGCGGAGAAAAACAGGAAAAGAGGAGCAGCTCGTGTGCTTTGTGTGGTTAGTTTGTCACACCTTTAAACAAGCCGACTCCAAGTGGAAGCGAAGTTCCTGCAAAGCGAGTGAAAACCACTTCTGTTTTGCAGCTCTGCGTTGAGGGAACCTCCCCGCAGCCCCGCAACTCGAGGCGGAAAGTCAAGCGTGGCTCATTAGGCGCCGCGGTGCAGATCACCTGAGGGAGAGAAACACCAGCTGATGCCGCGAGTGGGAGAGAAAGTCAAAGTCCCTGCCCCGAGGACTGTTAACAAAACATGAGCGGGTCTCCATGTGTCTGGGAGCCTTTATGGGAGCTGGGAGGGTGAGAACAGTCGGTGGCGTATCTGTAGATCGGTGAGCGTGCGGGTGGGCGAGCATCTCCCAGGCAACCCCCGGTCTGTGTTGCTTTTCTTTGTCGTTCCCGCCGTATCAGTAAACGGCGCAGATGTTCGGCTCGTACGCTTCATGAACTCCTCCTGGCTTTTGACTTTGATTGTCCAGAACGTTACGACAACAATCATTGTGGGGTTTTTTTGACGTGCGAATGTTGAGCAGACTCACATTTGGGAAGTGTGCAACATCTGGTCATTTTCTATAGACGTGGAGTTTAAGGCATTGACTTTCAAATAATTAGCAGTAAACTTTCGTATCGAAAGACTTGTTGTATGAACTATTATCCATTCACATCCATTTCAAATGTCTCGAACATGAAACTAATATTTATAACTGACAACAAAGCAACAACAAAAAATCTACTGAACAGGGTGGAATGAAAAAGCAGAATATTGACAGGTTTATACTGTAATTTCAAGACTATAAGGAGATACTTTTTCACATGCTTTTAACCCTATGGCTTAATCAATGATGCTGCTAATTTATGGATTTTTAGGGTTTAACAAGCTTCACGCAACTAAAACATGGATGATGCATTCAGGTGCATCACGTTACTCCGACCTTTCTTTTTGTTCATATTAAATTTGGTGGATGCGTCTCATTTTCAAGTGTGCCCAATCGTCTGTAAATTATTGTACTATGAGTTGAGTTTTACAGTTATAAAGTTATTTATTAGGTTTGAAAACTGAGGGGATGGAGTTCATCATTAACCGAGTCAAAGCAGATAAATGAAACCAAAAAACTTCAGAAAGTGAATTTCCTTCACTAAAAAAAAACTTGTTTGCGATAAAGCATGTGTGCTCTGAGGATTAGGGGGGTCTTCGGGGGGTTTCAGCTGCTTTGCCAGTGCCCTAATATGATTACCACAGAAATCTGGTCAGAACCTTCACCTGAAGGCTCATTTCGATGCTTTCATCTCAAAATGACTCCAGCGGAGGATTTACTGCCGTTTCCAAGGTCGCCGGTGTCTCTTCTGATTTACCTGCGTCGTTTATCACAGAGGACACGCTTTGATATTTACCCGTCGGTTTGACAGGTGTTTGTTTGGGACCTCGCTGGAAGCC
Organism: Blennius ocellaris; assembly: GCF_963422515.1. Classification (NCBI taxonomy): domain Eukaryota; kingdom Metazoa; phylum Chordata; class Actinopteri; order Blenniiformes; family Blenniidae; genus Blennius; species Blennius ocellaris. The sequence goes on along the minus strand of NC_137673.1, from coordinate 4,423,621 downwards.
CCTCGCTTTCGGCTGAGCCTCTTTTCAGCATTTCCCCTGCTGGTGTGCCGACTATAAACATTCGGGCTTTGTTGGGTAATTTTCTTGTCAAAGAGAGATTATGTGTCTGCTCCACAACTCCCTCCGGTCTCCTCGGAGAAGTGTGTCACAGAGAAATGGACTCCAGCAGAAATGGGATCACGATTGTTTTTCTCAGCACTGCAAATATTTTGGGAGTGGAGAAGATTGGGTTTCGTAGTTTTGAACTCCTTATTTTTATTTATTTTTTTAAATTTAAGCCTCTCAATGATTCCAAACTGTCGTATTGGGGGAAGAAAATCATCCTCGTTGAGCGCGAGCCAGGAAAGTTTTCCCCAAGCAGCAGGCTAAGTCTGTTTTTATGATGCGCTGAGAGGCTAATTGGCTTTGCAGACGTTCGTTTCCCATAGTGACCCGCGGCGCTAACGGCCGCAGCGCTTGTCCAGCGCCGATAGCTCAGCGTTGGCTAGCCTGAGAAAAACGGGCTACTCAGGTGAGGATCCGCCGCCATGAGTCATCAGGACACATCCCGAAATCTGCTTGTGGAAAACTCACTCACCTGATTTTCGAACAACTTAACGAACGTCATTCGTCACTTCTTTTTTTTCTCCCTCTGATTCGTTTTTTTGGCTTTTTAGATAGAAGTGAATTAGTGTGTTTCGAGGCCATGATGGATTTTCAGAGCAAATCGTTTCCAAACCTCCCACGGGCAGCTGAATCACTCCTCGAGAAAGACGTCCGCTGCCGGAAAAAAAAAAAAAAAAGAGTACGATTCTGTGAAATCTGATTTGTTTTAATCATCAGACTCCCACATGCACAGCGCAGCAGTGACAGGGTGGTATTCTGCAATCAGTCCCGAGTGGGAGTCCAACCCCGGCTGCGGTTATCAGCACGTTATCGTGCCATCCTGTCCATGGGCTGGGTGGCAGAACATGTCTCTCCGAAACCCGTGGCCAATCGAAACACTGCAGAGCGAAACAAAGATGGCCCCCGCAAATGAGCCGTGACCTCAGGCCGCCGCAAGGTGGGAGTCCGCCGAGGCCACGTGGGATGTGGGCCAGATGAGGGGGAGAAAGGAACCCGAGATGCAACAGTGTGCGGACGACTGGGCTTACTGGGAGACTTAACGCCGGGCAGAGAGACGGAGAAAGTGTGTGTGTGTGTGTGTGTGTGTGTGTGTGTGTGTGTGTGTGTGTGTGTGTGTGTGTGTGTGTGTGTGTGTGTGTGTGTGTGTGTGTGTGTGTTAATCCTCAATGACACCCCGTCTGCTCTAAGACCCTCTCGTCTCCGACCGCGATCGCGTAAAAGTAGGTCACGTTTTTATTGCGTTTAATTATGTTTGGTGGAAGCCGGAGGGTTTAGGTTACCTCGGTAGGATTTGAAGATGGATAGCGAGTCGGGCAGCTGCGGCCCGGACATAAACAAAACACAATTAAAGTGTTCATGAGCTAAATTTACACCCACTGCACAAACAACAATAACATGTGTCACCCCTGTGTGTTTATTTGTGGTTTTGCTGAGAGAAACAGACTCCTACAGCAGTTTTCTACTATAATTGCAAAAGCAAGTAGTAAAAAATGCAAAACAACGAGCAGACACACTCGGCCTCATTCTGTTATTTGACAGCGACTTAGTTGTAATTCCCTCACACCAGATTTTGAAAATATCCCTGTAATCTTCTCAAAATTATTATTTTGTTTCGCACAAACGCCTGATTGTGAGCTCGGCCAGCGGTTCGGTTGTAAACCCGTTCTGCACTTGGCGACCACACCGACACGCTCCTGAAAGTCATTCGGCAATTACACGGCGCGGCGGCTTTCTGATCGGGCCAATCTGTGACTCCGAGCAAAGAGCACCAGATTAATTGATCCGATAAGAAAGTTGTGAGTACACCAAACACACGGGGAGCTGAGCACGACTGCCACTGCTCCAGTGTTACAGTCTTACTGGAAAAAAAGATGACAGAGAGAGAGAAAGTGTTGCAAAAGGTCAGAGTTGTTGGAGGCCACGAAAAGGACGAAGCAGAGAGAAGTCAGAAAATCACCAGCTGCAAAGAAAGTATGTAGCTGATGTCACTTCCTGTTACATTTGATGACCGATGACCGCAATTTCTGCTTCCAGAGTCGTGAACGTCTCGACCTTATTGACACTTCCTGTGTTGTATCGCTGGTTTAACTCTTCACCAGACAGGAGCTTCATGTCTGTCCGATCGGTGACACCAACATCTTTCTCAATGGTCTGAACAAGCTCCAGCAAAGTAGTGTGTCGTAGACTGAGTAGATATATATATGTGTTTATATATAGTGTTCGGTGAAGTCGTGATTGTAGCTGCAGGAAGAGGAGATTCCCCATCTGCTGCAGCCACCGTTGACGTATTTAAGTCCAAAGTGGCGACGCGATCGACCAACAAACAAATGGCCTTCGCCGTCCCGAGAGGGAAACCCTCAGTGTGGCAACGTATTTATAGTATTTATATATTTATAGAAACTACCACCGTTACAAAAAAAAAAAACACGCATACACCTGCACACACTTGTGCTGTGTGTGGAGCCACCTTCCCTCCACCATATTCCCAAAGCCACAGTCCAACCCCCCCCCAACCCCAAACCAAACCGCTGACTGTAAAACAAGCTGGTCTGTGAGTCTCAAACCGCCGCAGTGACTTCTGGAAGCGAGGATGTCCGGTTCGCCCGCGCACACACACACCCATGTACACACACACACACACACACACACACACATACACACACACACACACACACACACACACACACACACACACACACACACACACACACACTCACACGTGCTGACATGTCCACAGCAGACAAATCCAGCTGTTTTCTTGACTCCAAAGCCATTTCTCTCATTATCACCTCCTAACATTGCTCCAGTGCCTGTTTAAAGTGAGATTTACTGACAGAAACTTCCATTTCCCAAACGTCCCTCTTGCGTATTTGACCCACACGTGTCTTTCATAAGCTCGTCTCCTCTCTCTAATGGACTCGTCAAAAGTTCCCCGCTATTGTTTTTTTTTTTTACTGTTTACCCGACCCGGCGCGTCCACGTTTCAGGCTCCCGTCAGCAACACGTTGCCCCATCTTGATCCGGACTCGTCCAGAGCCCAGATCTCCAGGAGGACGAGAGGCCGTGTTCGGATGATGACGTGTGCGTCGAGGAGTTACAGCTCCACGGAAAGACGCAGATGTTTTCAGACTTCAAAAAAAAAAAAAATCATCGCGGTAAATCACCGATCTCAGAAACCTTTGAGGGGATGTCGGGGTCGGGGGGGTGCCTTTTCCCCGTTTGTTTTTATAGAGACTTCAAATTAAACGACTTAAATACAAATAAAAATGGGATTCATTGCAAGTAAGTGAACCAGTTTACCTCCAAACAACCAAACTATTAATAAAAAAGTGCAATACAGTTAAACCTCAGTGGGTTCGTCCTCCCAAACTTTTTTTTTTTTTGGTAAGCTTTAGAGTCTTATTTTTATCCTCTGCCTCTTGAAATCAATACGATTTTCCCTGGGCAGACTTTTTGGCTTCCGACGAGCAAAATACTCCAGATATTTAATGCCCTTCTGCTCGCAACATGACAAGTTGTTTTGACGAAGCGCAAGAGGGGGATTTCTTTTTCTTTTTTCTTTTTTTTTTTGCACTTAGTGTTTTCCACAAGTGATTTCAGTGACGGTTTCGACATTAAACTGGGTAAAGACAGCTCCAACTTAATAAATCAGTTTTAAAGTAACAACCAGATTATAGAGGGTCATTAAAGGAGGATGCAAAATGGTAAACAAACTCAGTTTTTACCCCTTGCATTGTGTTATTGAGTTATTTCCTCTTTACAGTTTTGAGGTCAGTGATGGAGGAACACTGTATGGTGGTGGAAGTCGACGTTCCCCTCGAACATGTGGCAACAGCAACGGGGCCAACGTCAGCATCTGGATGACCCACGGAGAGCTTCTACTTTAAAAAAAAAAAAAACTAAACGCACGCACACACACACACACACACACACACACTTCAACACAGATTTGCATCTTCTTTTAGAATCTAGAACAAAAACACACGGCAGCGATCGGCGCTGAGTCCTGCCAAACCACAAGTGATTCACAATGGAACAACCTGCTCCACTGGGCTTCGTGCACATGACATATCGAATCACGGTGACGGCGGGGCGGCGGGTGTCCGCGGGGCTTCGGTTTCGCGCACCGCGACGCCGCGGGGCTCGACACACTTGACGGCGAGGAGGAATCGCCGCGTCTCCGCGTCTGTTTCGGTTCCCAGGAAGTGGCCGCTGTCGTCTTAGTGTCTGTCCGGCCTGAACCAACCAAGCACCTAATCGGATTCTTCTCACTGCTTGACCAGACGTACTCAAACAACGCTTATGTTATTATATTTGACCCATGCAAATTTCTCCTCCATTGTAACCGAAAAAATTAGGGCAAGCTCTTTTTTTTTTTTTTTTTTCCTTTCTATTTTTTTCCAAGTCAGTTGACACTCTGAGCTTGAACTTTAAATGGCTGCCAGATTATTGTGTAATCTTTAAGAGGCCGTTAGCCTTGGAGTCAATCAAGCCATAACAATGCGTTCGTATGTATGTACGCGAGCGCTCACGTGCATGCAGAAGGGGAGGGGGGGGGGGGGGGGGGGGGGTTTGGGAACATGAAGTTTTGTTTGTGCAGACGTGGCCCTCCCCCGACCACCTCCGAGGCCCGTCAGAAACTGTCCAGCTGCTTCACGCCGCCGCACATCTGGGACGAGTCTGTTAGCGGTTAAGCAGCGAGCACGTGCGCACACTCGCACAGTAAATCCCCTTACACATCCATACGTACAGGAGACATTTCCTGAAAGTGCTGACCTCAGCGGCGTGGGATTGCTTTCTCACGGCGGCCTTGTTGTGGCCCGTGACACCCCCCCCCCCCCCCACACACACACACACACACACACACGCACACACACACACACACACACACACACACTTACACTTTTTTTCTTTCAATTCTGTAAAAACGTGAGCAGATCTCAAGTGGAATGAGGGTGAATAAACACCGCTTTTTTTTCTCTCTCTTTTTTTTTTCACCTCCTTCCATGAACTCTCCGTCTTCCTGTGCAGCTCCATCAGTGTTTGTCTCCAGCGGGACTGACCCACTTGGCCGGGGATCAGCGGTGTGGTTGGAGCAGGATAAACACAGGATCCACACTCACTCCTCAGACTACCATCAGGTACGGCCTGTAGGAAAACCCTGGCATTGCTTATGCAGCCCGCTGGCTCACAACTCCACATTTAATCACATTTAGACTCAAACCAGCAGTTACACATTTAGGGCGCGTCACTTTTCTGAACACGTTTCAGCACTTTTTCTCCATCTTCTTAAGATAAACTCCCGAGGAAGTCACCGATCCTTCGGACTCAAAGGTCAACCGTCACGGTAACCCTGCGTTCTTCTTCTTGTGTTAACTCCAGAACATCTCAAGGGAATTAATGAGGGCCTCCATATTTCCACACGGGTCTGATTGTGTGTCGCACGTCCGTGATTCCGTTCAACTAAAGCAAATATTTACCAAAACAAGCACTGCTTGGAATTCAACTTGCTAATTTTATTGAATTACTTGCATATTAAACAGTCGAGCTTCTATAACAACGTCAAGAAAATTTAGCATACGAAGAAATTCTACTAAATCAAGGAACTGCAACATTTTATAGTATAAATAACTATTTTGGCAGTTTTCACCAAATAAAAATAATCAAAAAGTTTTGATAATTATAGCTTTTTCCCCCCTTTTTCCTTTTTTGTTCCAGCAGTTATTTTATTTGCAATTCTTGGCCCATGAGCCGTCTCAAATTCTGATTTTTGTTTGGGTTTTTTGCCATTTTTTCTCAGAGAGGTTGCAGATGCCTGTAGTCGATTAAAAAAATGGAGAAATCACCTGCAGATTTGATAGAATGGGTCATTTATTCCACCTCTGAAGTTCATCAGATCCGTCTGGTCTAAAAGAACAACAACAAAAAACTGTATTTTATCATATTAAGACAGAATACTGTGAATCTTAACAGTCGGGAGTCAGCTGCAGTTTCTCTGAATGCAGACGTGTACGACCGCAGGGAAGCGGCTCTAACTCGGATCTTGTTACTCTGAACTTTGCTGAAAGTGAACTAATATTCAGTTGTACGCAGGATATATGGCTCTTTGAAGTCAAAAGTCACAATCCCAACCTCATCCATCTCAATCCAAGTGACGCACACCTGCTTTATCAGCAGTATTTCATCAAGAAAAGATTGCCTATTCGACATTTTCTAACTTCATTGACTGTAAATCAATAAGCAGAAACCCTTGAAGTGTCTTCGGGTTGCTCGGAGGTGAATTCACAACCTCAAGAGCGAATTGTGCTCAGAAGGTTCAAATCCCTGCACTGAAAACCGCGGCAGACGAGCAACGAGCAGTTGAGGCAAACTATGAATACAATTTGTGAAACGTGAAGTTACAATCAACAAAAAAAAACGTACGTTAACTGTTCGCCAAACCCCGGACAGATTTACGGACAGTTACACACACTGATCCACAGCCGCCGAGCTACATTTATTACAATGTTTTTAAAAGCTGCACTTGAAATGTAGACGTCTCAGTGTTGGTTTTGATTGTGAGAAGCTCTAAAAAAAAAAAAAATAGAAAGAAGAAGAACCACAGTTCAGACGAAAATCCACATGGACGCACACATGGCCTCGTTCAAGTCTCGTCTAGACACCAACACACATATGAAGAAGCACTTGGTTGCGGGGATGAAACTCCGGCACGTGCTGCCAGCCTGATGCACCGAAGTGTCGGCTGATAGGCAGAGCGCGACCGCCGGTGCCAGTGCTCGCCCTGCCGCCTGTCAGTGTGCGAAATGAGCCGGAAAAGAGCAAAAAAAACCCGATACGAGCGCGAGCGGCGGGCAGGAATCCGTCGAGATGTCGGCCCGGCCAAACCGTCCGCCGCAGCCAGAAGCAGGCCGCCTCGCTGGAATGCAAATATGAGTGAAAGTGATCAACTCTTCTTCCTGAAGGCTCCACAACCGACTCATAACTTCTCCTCGCGGTCGTGCATATTGTGGGGGGGGGGTGGGGGGGGTTGGCCTAATTGCAAGGACTTGCCATATGCTTTGCAAAAAGAGAACGATACATCATGAACGGACATGTGCATACAAACATCCTGAGCCGAGCCGAGCCGTGATAAATCTATTTCTACGAGGTGAAGCAGCGGGAGAAAGTTTTCTTGCCTGTCACATCAAATCCGCCTGAGTGTGGCCTCATAGGGAATACTGCAGTACCTGTGTGCGTGTGTGTGTGTGTGTGTGTGTGTGTGTGGGCTTACGGGGTTGTTTTTATTCTGGTTGCCTGCCAGATGGGTTAAAAAAAAAGGAACTTTTTTCCTCAAAGAACAACACAGCGAAGTGCCAGGGACGTTTAAAACGTCAGAGAACTGTATTTGTGAGTCACTTTGGAGGGAAACTTCCCTGATGTGGGAATACCACAAACCCGGAGCTCCAATCAGGTCAAAACCAGGGAAAAGGGGCAGCAGGACGGATGAATGGATGAATGAATGAAGCCATTATACTGATGGTGCAGCTATTTTGGGCGATGTTTTCGCTCACGTGGGAGTTGCAGCCTCCCCTCCCACCCGTCCCTCCTTTGGTTACGCTCTCACAGCGGAGTCCGTTGACTTTGGACGGACCGACGCTGTCGCGCGACGGGACTCCAGCAGCTCAGTCGTTCTTGTTCCGAGGTGGGAAGCCACCGTACGCCGGCGGTCGCCGCCGCCGGAGACACGCGACGGCTGGACGCTCCCCGACGAGTCATGGGGTTCGTTTGATAGTCGTCGGCTTTGTTCCGTTTCGTGATCGAGCGTGTAAAACCCCGCGATCTGCTTCCAGTTACTTGTGTATCTGGAGAGTCCAACGCCGCATTTCCATGAAAGGAAGCTACATTTCAGGAATAACACGCCAGCGTGCCGTCAGTCCTCTGACAAAGTGTGGGGAAGTCTGGCAAAGGGCTCCTTCTGGCTCATTCTTAACCCCGACGCCACCTGTCCTGGGTGATAGAGTGGCCCCGCCCCTCCCACGAAACCCGCGTCAAACCCAGAAGGCTAAATCCCTCCTGACAAGGCTACACACGACACGCCGCACATTTCCATCTCTTACAGTAGGTCACATTCACAGCACGCGTAAATTTCACACACGTTTGTAGGTCAGTGGCGTGGGCATGGAAAAACCGCCGGCGGCGGCCGGGTGCCAAACTTGTAGCGGAGCCACACGGGCCTGAGTGGAAATTCCCAACTTGATCTTTCCACGAAAGAGCGTGCGGCGCCGGTGCCGCCGCTCCTGCTACCGTGATTCATTCTTCACCTTAAATGGGGTCAAGCGTTTCCTGACAACATCAGGCGGCAAAACCTCGGCGAAAAAGTGCAGCGAGCCGCATTCTCAACGTGTCATCATCAAATTAACGGTAACGCGGCGGTCGGATTTCCACGAAGGGATGATATCTGCAGCCTCCGTTCGTGCCAGCGACGACACTGGCGCGAGTGTTTCCTAAATTCCCATAAGCCCCCCCCCCCCCCCCCCCCCGGCTCTGGTGAAGCCCCTCCAGTTCGTTTGCTCGCAGCTTTAAGGAGATTTGCACCTCGTTTGGTTTTCTGTTTGTCCTGGAAAGCAGTCGTCTTTAACCTCGCATCAGAGAAAAACTCACAGAAACTAACTTTTTTTTTTTTTTTACAGCTGACCCTCTTCAGAATAAAGATTCCAGATTATTAAAATAAATAAATGGAGCCTCCGCTGTTCCAGCCTCCAGCCATTAATTACACACAGTCAGAATTTCATTTCAGAGGATCCAGCAGTAAGCGCCGGCATGGATCTGTGGCGGTCCCGCTCCATCTGGGAGTTTGTGAAAGTAATAAAGCAACATGTTTGTTTCCTCTCGGAGCAAACGACGCTCAGTCGCCGGTTGCTCTGAGAACGGTGGATCAGTGGTTACTGCCGCCTCGCAGCGGAGTTTACGTGTTCCAGTTATCTTCATATCCATGCAGATAGAGAAGAAACAGGGTGTAGAGTTACTGCAACTGCAAACATGGTATGGTTCAGATTAACGTCTACATGAATGAAGGATTTGGAGGGGGGGGGGGTTTGTACAGGACAATCTGATCTGACCCAGTTTAATGTTTAGAGAACAGAACATCACATCCTGACCCCAAAGCAAAAGCATGCCCTGGCTGCTTGGATTCACACACGTTCAAAGTGAGAGGAAAGTCTGCGCTCGGTTGAACTTGCGTGGAGCGGCAGACGCACTCACGTGCTTCTCCCGTCTTATTATCTGAAGTGTGAAAACACAACCTCTTCACACTCCACAAATCCAGCCCGAGACAAAGTGAAGTTTAAAGATCAAGCTGCGGCCCGACGGCGGTAAACGACTGCTTTTCCTGGAAAAAGACTGCAAAAAACCAACAACATGTGGGTGATAGGAAAACGGCGAGGAGGCAGGTTGTGCGTATGAGGAGTCGTGGTTTAGTGTCGCAGTGTCGGGAGGAAGAGACGTTACCTGACGAGACAGACAAACAAACAGCCGAGCGGAGATTGTTTACATGCGCTGACAATTAACAGACGGCCATTTTTATTGGTGCGCCGAAGAAAGTAGGACAAACGATGGTTTGACGAGGTCCCCAAACACACACACACACACACACACACACACACACACACACACACACACACACACACACACACACACACACACACACACACACACACACACACACACACACACACACACACACACACACACACACACAAATGCAAGGCCGACCATAACAATCAACAGCTGTTTGAGTGTGCAAGCCTAAAACAATGAGGCTCACATGACCAGCGCGCACACACACACACACACACACACACACACACACACACACACACACACACACACACACACACACACACACACACACACACACACACACACACACACACACACACACACACACACATACACACACACACTTTTCCCAAACTTTAAGATCCTGAAGCTTTAAATATCTTAACGTTTGTCAAACCAGTAGGATCAAGGTTGAGCTGATGAGCACATCCTTCTCCAATGTGTCAGAAACAGATGCAGTAATAAGAACAAAGCCTTATTAGATTTCTGAGTCCCAACACTTTTCATTCCCTGATTTGAAATCGTAGCCTTAAAACTGAACCTTAGCGCTAGAATATGAAGTTCTTAACAGAGATGAGGAAAGCTGGAATCAATAAATGTGCTCTGCTCCCAGATGGTTGTTCCTCTTATAGTTTCATACTGAAGCTCGTTTTATCGATGATGAAAACTGAGAATTTCAGCTTCCGCTTATTTGTTTTTATCAGGATTTCTTCTGGAAACCGTGAACTGACTGTCAGTAATCTAGATTTATCAATCGAAGCAGTCCAAACACACACACAGGTTTCAAAAGGCTTCCACTTAAAGTACCTGCTGATATTTTCCTTCAAATTATGGTGGAATTGTTTGGTATTTTCACAAAGACCTACCAACATTGTTGTCAACCCAACTTTTATCCTTGGAATACATAAAGAATGAACTTGGTATTTCTGTGTCATATTTGGTAGAACTCAGACGCAAATGTCAGAAATCCAGTGACAAAACTAAAGTATTTACAACACACGTACGTTTTTAAGCTGGAAAACAAAAAAAAAAACGCTCTTATCCTGTTTGCAGACGACACGATCATTTCTGATCTCACTTCACGTACTGAAATCAGTGCAAGTTTTTTCACTTTAAATTTTGAATTCATTGCTAAAATAATTCTTTCATTATTGTTTATCTCCATCCCAAACTGTGCTAGCATCGGTCATCACATGTGGAAACAAGGAAATAGACTGAGCCCTCTGGATGTTTCCCTGCTTGTAACCTAAGAAAAGCAGGAGAAGGGAAAAAGAAATGGCTGCTTTGCTGAATCAGCACTTTGCAGCAAACTTTGACGCGTTCTGATAAGATCCCCCCGTCCTCAGCATCCCGCCCGGTCCAGAACGGCTGCAAATCAGGGTGAAATTAGATGTACTGTACCAGGCAGCGGGATTAGCTGCGGCCTCCTCGCTCCTGCGCCGATAAAAATCAGACGCTGGCTCGCCGGTTGCTTTGGTCGTGATAATCATCGCTCATAACAGATGCCACTGTTGACATCTGAGAAAGGCAATTAAAGGGTGGGGAGGGGGCGAGGGACCCGGCGTCCCAGTGCCATCAGTCCCCATTAGCGTCAGAGCCGGAGGGGAAAGTCTCGGCGAGCGCAAAACCCTCCTGGCTCGGACCGCCCGCGGGCCTGGTGTGAATTATAGCGACTGATCGAGCTGCGGCGGAGAGAAGAATGGAGGACGGCGTTGGCGGCAACAAAGTGTGACCTGACATCTCCATGAAAACACAACAAAACACAGGATCCTCTTCTCGCCGCCCCCCCAGAGGAGGCCGAGTGAGCAAAGTGGGGTCTGCACGCCGGTGGTCTGGAGTTTGTTCTACTGGGCAAAGTGTGAAGAGGAAAGAGTGAGAGGGCGGAATGACAGGCCTTCTGCAGATGAATACTGCCCCCCAGTGGAGAGGAGGGGGGGGCAAAACCAGGATGTGCTCAGAAGACATCTAATAAATAATGGGACGTACGTGCAGTGGTTTGGACTGCCACCTCACAGCAGGGGGACAGTAGTTCAATTCCTGGATCGGCGATTTCCTGTGTGGACTTTGAAAGGTGTTCTTGTGGAAAAAGAAAAGCCACATGTACCTTAAAACCTTTATATTTTAATGTTGCTAAACCAACTAAATTCAGGACAAACCGACATAGTTAAAGTCAAAACTGAATATTTGCGTCAATCTTGATGGGTTAAAATGACGGATTTAGTCATTATTCAAAGTGTTTGTTGTTATTTTTCCTATTTCCCATGGTTTCAGAGCCATGTCCCACAGATTTCTGGCACAGTCGAAGAGAAAACGACTTGTTATTGTGATTCATATCGAGTTTTTCAAGTTTTTCTCGATATTTTAACCTAAAAGTTCACTTTTTGAATGCAGATTGTCGTATTTATCCTCCACTTGCGCTGTAAACACTAGAGCAGGGGTGTCAAACATAAGACCTGTGGGTCCAGCCCAAATAAACATCAAGGAAATTGTAAAAAATAAACATTGACTTTATTCAAAACAATTTTTTTTAAGAATTTTGGACACAACACTGAGATTCGAGCTGAAATATCAGTAATTCTGCCATGAAAGGTAAATTAAAATTGGCTTTACGTTGAGATTATTGAGATTTTCTTGGAATTAATCGTTTGGTTTTATAGAAAATAAACATTTTCATTATGTATGCTTTGCGCCACAGCAAAGTCGAACTGTAACGATTAGATTTAAATGTTATTGTGGCACCATTTTATCAAGCTGAAATCGTGCTGAACGAAAAGGAGTTTGACACCCTTGCACTAGAGGGAGGCAGATCCTTTCAATCTGCATGTCACCAAGCTTGACTTTCAACAAATCCTGCAAAAGTGAAAGCCGCCAGATCCAGAAGGAATGATTCTGTGGTGACTGAAGACGCACATGCATGTGTTACAGCACATGTACGTCCCTGTATAGGAACCAAGCTGCATTTAGGATAGAACCGATGCTTCTGCGTTGTCGTCTGCAGGCCTCCAGCACAATCTCCTCCTCAGCTCCTCCCAGCCGGTGCCACAAGCGCAGCAAAGCAAACACTACTACTTATTTGCACACAGTGTCTGCCCTCAGTCTGAGTGCTGTGCTGCAGTCTTTATGCTGCACAGTAACAACCTTGGCAGGGGGCTGCAGGAGAGGCTGCAGTTTCACGTGCTGTCCACTAGGGGGGAGAAGAAAACAGCGTGAAAAGTCGGAGCAGACCCAGAGGGTGTCCTTTCTGTGCAGGTGTGTCTCGTGTGGATTTCAGTGCCGTTGTTTGAAACAGTGAAAAACTGAGGATTGCAAAGTGCTCGCATGCACACAGTGTGAATTCTTCACATGCACATTCCTCCCGCTGCAGACAAGACATCCTGCGTACTGTCATGCAGCATGTGACAGTAAGAATCCCATCTGTGAGCGACTTGGCAGGCGAGATGAATGAATAAGCCTCCCAGTGTAATCATGGAGGCTCTTGGAGGTTTGGAAGCTTAAATGATTGTCCAGGATGAGGAGTGAACTCCCCCCCCCCCCCCCCCCCCCCCCCCCCAGCTCTCTGATCCCTTTATTGATCAGTAACTCATTCAGGTAAAAAGCCTTGTTGGCATAACCTTCCTTTAAGACCTCCGCATGCCTCTTTTTTCCGCTGTTTGTTCGGCTTGTTTGTTCTGTCTGGCTCTCTGGGCTGATTCACTTCTGCCTGTTTGTTTTGCACTTCCCTCCGCTTGTCAATCAGGCGGTTGATGGAGTTCGGTCTGATCGGCGTCGCGCGACATTCATTCCCCATGAATATGACCTCAGAGGCGATGTTGCACACTCTCGGGTTATAACTGCTTCCACCTTCCAGGAGTTACTCAGTCTATTTGGATTGCAGTGTCATAACCTCCACCTCCTCCGTCAGTTTGCTGCCTCATGAGACGGAGGACGGTTGTTTTCGGTCAGCCTGATTTTGTAGCTCCCTACCAAATCCCATCTTGAGTTACTTTTATACTCACGCCAATGAAGTGATGGTTTAGTGTTGTCTTTCTTTACACTGTGTGTTCTCCATACTAAACCACTTTAAATCCAAGCCTGTTCGTCAGTAACCTCACATTCCCATAGTGACTAACAGCTCCTCTGACTGCTTGTGGGCAGTACAATAGGCTCTGATTGCGTCTACATAATCATCAGCGACTCTGTTTTTTCAACACCTCAATTTGCTCATGGTTTTTTCCCCCCTCCTTTTCCCTTCCTGTTTGCTTTTCACAACAATGCCAAGATTTTACAGCTGGCAAATAATGTAAACGTAGCCTCAACTGGGTCACAAACACTGATTAGCATAACGATTTATATCCTGCTGATCGGGATTGATCATTTCAAACTGATCATGGTTGTACATCTGCTAATGTGTATCAAACTATATTTCAATCATTCATCAGAATTCAGGAAAACAAGAATCATGATGCCGCTGAAAAGATCTGTTTAATCCTGAATGTCTGGCGATTTGATCCAGTCTTGCACTGCCGCTTTATACCACCAGATGGTGTGAAGATGAATTTGTTAAATGGACGATACAAAACGTTTCTCACATTACAACATGAAAGAATATTGTGAGGAAAACGTGTCAAAGTGACACAGACTTCAAGAGGAAGTTCACTACCAATTTATGTGCCAAATTGCACAACGTACAACCAGAAAATAAACTCTGTCGACAACTTTCATGCGATTTCGTGACACATCCTCTTCTATGCGTTTGTCACCATGGTGCCATTTCCAAAACATCTTTCAAATCAGGCAGAGGCCATCTTGTTCCGGTGTTGCAATCAAGACCACTTTGTGCCATCGGTTGGTGAAAAATCACTCTCTTGAAAAGAAAAGATGTGTAAGATTTCTTAGTATGAAACAAAGAAAAAGTCAAACTATCATCAGGATGAAGTCATCCTAAAAAGGTGCAATGATAAGAAAGATTTCCTGCTTGATGCATAAGAAGCAGCTCTGATCAATTATTCGTCTGAGGAGAACGAACATCAAGGAATATTTCTTCGAGGTGCGTCGTGTTGAGCCAATCAGGTCGAGTGACCAGGGCAACATGGCGTCCTGGAGCGCCATTGCATCGAGAATCTTGGAACACAAAAGCGATATTCTCCACCTGCTCCAGGATATTGTGTTGAATTTCCCAACTGGTGAACTTTTCACCAATGCCTCGCTAACTTTTCCCTCTCCAGGTCGCCTGCCGGTCGCCCACACAGGACTTCAGTTCCCCCGGTCACTGGGCTCTGCAGGACAAGAATGGACTCCTGAGGACTTTTATTGTCCTGCCCGTGGCGTCTTTGCAGGGTCGCAGCGAGAACTAATTGAATTAATGCATTTCGCCCAAGGATGGTCTCGAAGTGGAACAGTCCTGGGAATAAATCTACAAACCGACCGCATATGTGACAGAGGGAGGAATTCTGGCATGAATTGAATCTTAACTTGCAGCTCACATGACAATCGGAACTTCATTGTTTAGTACGTGTGAAACTTCTTAAAGAAATCCTCCTCCTGAACTACTGTAAGCGAATTAAATGGAATTGACCCCGGCCCTGCATGGTACTGCCGTTATCTTGTGATAAGCCCCGATGCGAGCGCGGCGTTTCCCCTCCTCGGCATGCGTGGAGGTGTGAGGGAGGGAGAGGGAGGGGGAGGGGGGGGGCGTTAAACCCCTCTCTATTTGCTTTCCCCTCAAAGGGACTATGTGAGGAATTCCGGGAATCTAACTGATCCCAAAGTGTCCCGGTATGGCTCCCAGCACTGCTGCCCCGCTCACGTTCTGGAAACAGCCGAGCTACCTGAAACTGGACACCGGGTGACCCCCCCCCCCCCCCCCCACCGCCGCCACCACTGCCGTGGGAAAAATGAACAGAACGAAAACACGTAGAATCACGGGAATGAAAGCATGAAAAACACCACTGGCGATATTGTGTCGGTCATGACGGCAGTCAAATAGTCTGCTGGTTGTGATTCGTCCCATTCGACGCGCCAAACAAAACCAAAATAAGCTCATAGTTCCCATAGAATATAAACATATTTTATGTTGGAATGGGAATTCTATGGAGGATCTTTAGATCACCTCTGAAGTGAAGGAAAACACGGTTGACGGTCCACCGTTGGACACAAAGCAGCAGATAATGAAACTGGACTCCAAACAGTATGTGGTAATGTAATGTGGGCTCCACACAAAAGACGTCCTCATGACTGCACACTGGTTAGTGGAAATGGATTTCTCTTGATTAGCACCCCCACCCACCCCCCCACAACAGCCTGTTTGAAGAAGTCCCGGCAATCACTGCAAATTACCGAGGTGGAGGCAGAACTGAAGCCGCCTCTAATGAGGTTTTATCAGACGCTGCTTTACCAAAGAATTTGGTTTTTATAGTTTTCTCAGCACGAGAATGTGGAGGTAACAGATAATTGCATGGCATGAACAACAGGATCAACATGCTGGTTCAAATTCAACCAGGAGTGTGATGTAAAGTAATCTGATATCATCTTCTGACCTCAAATTCTTTGTAATCGTCTTCTAATAAAACTGAATGTAATTTTTACTGAAAAAAACCTCATATAATAATATATAATCTCACAAACATCTAATCAATCTGATCCCAAATAACATTATCTACACTGACCATATCTATAAAAATCTTATAATATAATACGATACGATACGATATAATATAATATAATAATTGTGTCTAACCAGATCTTACCATAACCATCTAGTATGAGAATCTCAGACAAAAATCTAGTGGAATCAAAACATTTATAATCAAATCTAATGAAATTCAACCAAATTTAAATGTCATGACTTTGAATTGAATCAAATTCAAACTGCAATTTCTATCTGTACAGCAGTAAATACCTCTCCAGCCATTACTCTTGCCCCTCTTTCACCTGGAGAATCATTTTAATCTCATGTTACTGACATTTATAACACAAAACTACACGGAACCTCCTTAAAAGAGCTTCTTCGAAAACAGGTATGATGCTGAAGGAGAGGTGACACTGTTGAACCATAAGACTTCATAAAAATTCATCTTTCACTCAACACATTTCGCTTTGGGAATGGAATCGTTTGAGGAACCCGGGTTTTTTCAAGTTGCTTTAAACCAACTTTTCCTTCATCTTCTCCAACCTGTTTCATCCCGTCGCACGCTGTTACCTCATGCACAGCTGGATTGTCACACTTCCTCAGCCAATCCACCCCATTCGTTGCTCTCCCTCTCTCTCTCTCTCTCTCTCTCTCTCTCTCACACACACACACACACACAAACAGACGTGCACGCACACGCACGTGCCTCCACTTCCTGTTTGACCTTCTCACCGGGTCACCCTCGGACGGGTGCAGCGGGGAGGCCGCAGCAAAGGATTGTGGGAAACGGTGGAGAGGCCAATGAGAGCCCTTCAGACGGATCGCTGCCGGGCATCGCCACCCACCTATGACTGCTCTCCAGCCGTTGCCTTGGCAACAGCAGCGCTTGACAAGAGAAGATTCAAATTTTTTATTTAATTTTTTTTTTTTTTTTGTGAAGGAGAAGTGCAATGTGCCGAACTCCTCGCCGGTGACCTTGAGACTAATCAAAGGGAGAGCAGCAACATGTCGTGACCTCCGAGTTGGATAAAGTTCGCAAACAAAACTCGATTGATTATTTTCAACTGTTTGGCTTAGATTTTCAAAACGATCTCCGAGAGAAGAGATGAAACGGTTCGGAGGCAGGAGAGGTGAGACTCTGTGTGTGTGTGTGTGTGTGTGTGTGTGTGTGTGTGTGTGTGTGTGTGTGTGTGTGTGTGTGTGTGTGTGTGTGTGTGTGTGTGTGTGTGTGTGTGTGTGTGTGTGTGTGTGTGTGTGTGTGTGTGTGTGTGTGTGTGTGTGTGTGTGTGTGTGTGTGTGTGTGTGTGTGTGTGTGTGTGTGTATTAAAGAGAGGTAAAAGAGGAGATATCGGCGTGGGCTGAGCTTGTTCATGTTTATTCATAGCGGAGCTGATCTCTTCACAGGTTTGGCTATCATTTGCTTCATTCGCTGCTTCTTTTTTTTTCCACCCCTCCCCCTCCCCGCTTCCTCCATCTCTTTTTTAATTTTCATTCTATCACATCCTTTCACTTCCATCTGCAGCCCCAGTTGTGTCAAAGTGTACCGAATGATCGGACCTGTGGCTGTTTTCACGCACCCACATGTGTACAGGTGTGTGTAGCCCACACACACACACACACACACACACACACACACACACACACACACACACACACACACACACACACACACACACACACACACACACACACACACACACACACACACACACACACACACACACACACACACACACACGTGAGTCATGACTGGTGTTGAAATGAACTGTTAAATGATGCCGCTTGAAATCAAGCAGGCAAATAAATGCTTGGAGGCGACTTTTCTGTCATTTTAGGAAATTGTGATTTTTCAAAAGGGCCTTGGCATGACACGCCCACTTTAGAGAGTGGCTAACGAAGCCACTTCGTTGGTGAAATTAAGCAAAATGTTCACGTATTTGTACTGGAATAATTCATTTTGCCGATGACTTTTTGCTTTTATTCCCCGAATTTCTTCACTTTCCACTCTATAAAACTTTAAAACATCTCGCTGGTTCCACACGAGTATCGGTACTTCTGCTGAAGGAGAATTTCACATATTCTGCCCCAAGGTCTCAACATCGTACCCTCCAAAATAAACTAATAAATCTACTAAAATCAAAATACAGTCAATGAATCAACTGACAAGACGGCAAAAACCAAAACAATCTGAAAGTCTAAGTATCGCCTCAGGCAACTGTTTAAGATTTGAGCTCAAATTACATCATAATTAGCTCATTTTAAGCTGAAACTGGCCACGTTCAAGATATTTCTGATTAAATTCCTTTTTTTTTTTTTCATAAGTTATCTGGAAGTTGTAGCTAGAAGATGTCCTTTTGAAAACCTAATGTATTTCAGTGACGGAAGGCGAACAAAAGATTTTCAATGTGAGACACGGTGTCGGCGGCGCTGAGCTCTCAAGCAAATCGACTGAAATATGCAAAAGAACACAATTAGGAAGTGAGATGTCACGAAAGCGGCGCGAAGCGGCCGCTGCTTCACGCGCGGCACAAAAGCCCTTCGCCAACTCAGACTCCTCTCGAGTTCTCCGTCACTGTTGATCCTGTAAATTTCACTGGGCTCGCCGACATTTTGCCAACTTTCCGACTTATTCATCCGCCATCATTTACATGACAAAGTCGGCCATTCAGGCGTCTGATGCCGCAGACTCGCCCCGATTGTTGGGTAATGTGCCACAGCCTGAACGCCCCAGCGTCCAACCTGATCGTGAAAGCAGCCTTTTCTTCTTCATCACCTGCCTCCTCCTCCTCCTCCTCCTCCTCCTCTTCCTCCTCCTCCTCCTCCTCTTTACCACTTCCACCCACGCTCAGCTTTTGTGGACTCTTGTCCTAAGCCAGTGTGTATCTCAGCGTGTGCTTGTGTGTCACTTTATTATGACGTCCCCCTCCTTCCTCTCCCCCTCTACATATTCTTTTGACATATTTTGCTGTGAATGGCTTGGAGAAGTCGCATTTGTGCTGCGAAAAAGCTTCCTGGGAGCTGCCCAGGTACACGAGGAGGGGGTTCCTGCCACATTATCCTTGAGAAACCAAGAAACGGCTCCTGTCGATGTGCGATTTGGGCCCAAACATGCATTAAGAGTGGCTTTATCTTGTTCTTTCACTTTATGTTCGATTATCAACCCGGATTCCACCAATTCTCACACTTTAAATCGATGAATTCCCTGTAATCTAACAAAGACTTATTTCCCTCTTATTGGAGTTTCAATATCGTATGTGTGTTGCGTTGACAAGATGTTTTGTTTTTTTTTCTTGGTAATTGCAGTGAGCTGCATGCTGGAATTAACCGACCAATTTCTGTACGGCACTAACACGCTCAACGGGATTCACACTTGACTGTTGCCATGGCTCTGCAAATCTGCCAGCGTCTATCCATCAAGGCCAGAGTGTTTGACAAAGATATTGTCTGCAACGATGATTCACTCGCACTCAATAGCCGAGATCGGCGTGTGCAACGCCGCCTCGTTTGTCAGAACCAAGACTGTTTGGATTGCGTTTGTCCGCTCTACCAAGGGAAAGGAGGATATGAAAGTTCAACAGTGTGTACGTCCTGACGAGCGTTGGGCTCCAATAAAGGGGGATTAGCCGAGGCTTTGGCTTCCCGACATGAATCACCTGTCCTGAGACGCTTGACCTCGACGTGTTCAGTTCAGTTGAACGCTAAAACCTTTTGTCCTCAAAAAAAGAACATTTTCCCTGTGTTTGGGGTTTTTTTTTTTACAATCACATCCATCAGAAATCAGACTGTCTTGGTGACAGATTCACCACGTTCTCAGTTTCATGTTGAGAATCCTAACTGGAAGATATGAAATGTAGCGTTTCTTGCCTTTGTTGTAAAGGAGGCAACGTGGCTGTTGGTTGCCAGAAGACGCCCACGCGGCCCATGTGTTCCTGTTTGCTCCACTCATACACACAATCTCAGAGTTCTGCCTATCTATCTATCTATCTATCTATCTATCTATACATGAAAGACAGAAAAGGGACGTGAAGGAGAAGTGGTGGTCTCATTCAATCCAAAGAGAGAAATTGAAGGTAGTAAGAGGATCATTTTTTTTTTTTTTTTTTAAACGCAGCCACGTGACAGAAGACCTTGTGAGTTTGGCCCTGAAAGAATATCTATGAGCTCCCAGTTAAAGAAGAGACGACGTTAAGGAAGCGAAAGCTGATATATTTCCAATTGCAGTTATGTGTATTTATTTATAATCGTGTCATTAACATCGTGTCGTCACCAATATTGTGATATTTCTGCGTTACACGGTGGGACAGGACGTACAGCAATGAAAGAGTCTGAGACAAACAAGCCAAGTAATCAAGTAGATAAGAGCACAATATAAACATTCAAGCTTCTTCACAATGCATCTCTTGGTTGTTTCAGCCCATGACAGTTTCTACTGTTTGCAGATGATGGTGTCGTAAATGTACATTGTACATGTACATTGCTGAAACCAGATTCAATTAGATTATCATTATTTGCATCCGCAAACATAAAGTTCGTCCCAACACACGTTACGTGGTGGGTTTATTCGGCACGGATGGAAAATAACAGTTGAATCCCCGTCCTGTTTCATCACTGCGTGTTCTCTTCAACCTCTCCAGTGGCTCCCTGCAGCTTTC
Source organism: Blennius ocellaris (assembly GCF_963422515.1). NCBI lineage: Eukaryota > Metazoa > Chordata > Actinopteri > Blenniiformes > Blenniidae > Blennius > Blennius ocellaris. Next base: position 4,402,660 of record NC_137673.1, on the reverse strand, counting down.
AACACATTATGTGTGAAAAGAAAAAGAAATCTTTTCATTTTGCTTGCATAGACGGACTCATGTTTTGCAGTTTGATGTGACAAATGAAAGAAAGACAGTCTTTCTGTACAGGCCGCGACCTCATTTGTAGAATTAGATCATCACGTTTTCCATCAAATTTCATTGTTAGCAATTACTTAATGCGGTTAATGTTTTCCTCTCTGAAAGAGGAAGTCGTCACATCCGTCCATCTCAAGAAAATCTCATGAATTATCATGTTTGCTATTCCCTCCACAGGAGGCAGAGTCGGTTCCTGTCAAACTAACCAATCATACTTTATTCATCTCTTTGGGGAAAATCATTTTTCTTCCACGTTGACCCATCCTGGACCAGAGAACTCCCGATCCCGAGTCTGGAGGCCACCGCAGCTCCAAGAGGTAAACAAAGAGCTTTTGTGCGGTCGAGTGCGCGGCTCCTTGAACGATCCACAATATTACCTCGATGAGGAGCTCGCCTCTCGAGCAGCATGTCCACATCCTGAGCACATAATCACTTTTAAGGATGAAATCCTTCACATTTTCAATGCGTGAACACCAGCCAGTGGCCCGTCGCCCACAGGAACAAGCAGCACGCTGCTCTTCACTCGCTCTGCTCTTCACCAGTTATTATTCCCGGCCCTGTGTTTTCAGAGCCGCTCGGCCCAGTCCGCTGAGTGCCTCTCTCCTCACGGCCTATCATCAGCACACATCTAAATTGTTTGTTGCTTTTCAATTAACTCACATTCATGCGTCTGATGCACTTTTCCTTTTTTTTTCTTTTCATTCCGGGCACTTCAGTCTAATTAAAAGATGAATTCTGGTACCTGGATCTGAGCAACACATGTTCGCTTGCCGGAGCTTTTTTGCCGGCGGTGTTTCGGCGCATGCTACTGGGTTAGCGTTTCACCTTCGTAACAGCAAAGGTTAATTTATTTATTCATGAGTACTTCAACTTAATTTCATTTAATCTAATCACGAAATACTCAGTTCGTGTTGGCTTTACATTAAAGGTTTAAGTTTCTGCTTCGTGCAGAACACACACTAACAACACACACTAACAACACACACTACACACACCTGACAGTTGCACCACATGGCCGACGACAACCACGTCCACCTCCCGCATCCTGATGAACCAGCACTGATTCTCCGGGAAAATGAAGCCAATGAGCTAAACTTTAGCTAACAAGTCATTTCAATAAAGTCTTATTTTTGTGCAAACAGACGGCATAGTGTTATAAAAAGAAAAAGTACGACAATAAGTTCAAGAAGTCGACACAAAATAATCCCATTTACATAAAACTGCCTTCGTCGCCACAAATGATGGTAGATATTGTCGAATCCAACTGTTTTCCTCCAAATTATTAGAAAATGATTTATTATTATTGTCATTATTAGTAATATCTGTTTTATTACTGATATCGCATGACCAAAACTTTGGCTGCTCCCATTCAAGTAAGTAATCACTCTAATTCATGGCATAAATAATGAGCTAAATAATTATTAATAGCAGTAAAGAAGATATATCACCTGGAGCCTGAATGGGATTGTTGCAAAGCAAACAAGACTTGAAGCATTTTGGTGTTTCAGCCAGAGTAAGGAAAGCTTTTTCTGGGCTTAATTAGTATTAGTTGCACAAAAGCTGAGGAAATAAAACATTTATACACTGTTTATGTGCCAAACTTTGCAAGTCAGAATGATTATTTGAGCAATTTCTTTAAATGTATCGAGAAACACAAATCTTTTGATTGAAAAAAATGTGCCTACTCATTGAAATATTTAGAAATCTCAACACTGGGGGTGTCGTTAAAGAATCTTTCATTTATTTTTCCAGGTCGGGAGGAGTCGATTTTTTTCTGACGACGGAGGAGTTCGGTTTCAGATACTGCACACACGCCGCCTCCTCATCCTCGCAATATCTCCTCACAAATCCTCGCCGATTCGTACCCGCAGCGAGCGACGGAGCCGCTTCGCCCGCCTCGACAAACAGCAGCCGGATCCGCCGCCGCTTCCGGCGCCTCGCTCGGCAAACAGCGAGAAGATTTCCCGAGCTCCGGGACGTAATTAAAGACAAACCGTGATTGATCTCGTTTGTCTACCTGAGCACTTCGCTCCGCTTCCTCCGAGGTCAGAGGTCACCGCTGGTTTTGCCTGAAGCACAAATTCCTTGAAAGTTACAATGTTGCAACTCTCTCTCTCTCTCTCTATTACACACACACACACACACACATACTCCCTCTGCCTGCCCACACACACACACACACCTAGAAAAACAGGCATGACTGTTGTTCATGCATGTCTGGCGGAGTGGAGCTCTGTGGAGAGGATCTTTGATCTCAGCCAGGCGGCCTACCAGCTCCTCCACTATTTGCATTCGGTCTCCGGGGTCTGTTGCCTTCTTGGCCCCTCACCAGCTTCAGATGCAGGTTGCGGAGGTAGCCAGAGGGAGATTCCCACACATTCCTGTTTGCGAGACTGTGTGCTTAAGGTTGCGATTGTGTGATTTTGTGCATGCACCGGCCTGTGTTGTAGCAGGCTCCGAATATATAGCGAGTGAAGAGCGAGAGTACCTGGGCCAGCAGCACATCAAGGGAAAGCAAGAGGGGAGAGAGAGAGAGAGAGAGAGAGAGAGATGGAGGGAGAGAGAAAACAAGCTGGGAAAGAGAGGATTGCGTACAAATAGGAGTGAGACGGGGGAGAAAGAGAGCGAGGCCTCTCCAGGAGGTCACCGAGTTTCTGGATCTCCGCTCCTTTTGTCCCACACCACATTCCATAGCAACAATCTGACCAGTGAGCCAGCGAGCCGAAAAAATGAAAAGAAATATAGAGCAAAGAAAGAAAAGAAGAAGAAGAAGAAGGGGAAAAAAAAAGCCCACCTCAGACTGTATAGCGTCTGAGTGCAGCCGACTTCCCACAGGCCACAAACGAATCCATCACATTTAGGTTAAAAATACAATCAGAGACAGACGAATGACCTTTGACACAATGAGCAAGTGAAACACATTGTGTTTTTCCAGGCGTACGTCAGGTTGTCTAAATGCTAGTTTGCGCGCATTTCTAAATGACATGCGTGTAATTTTTGTATAATGGAGGACCGAATGAGACCAAACATGTCACAGAGTGACCACAACATGAGATATATGGTAGAATAATGATGGACGTATATTTATATAATGTATGCAAATACGTTTACTGCACTTATCGTATATATGTTGAGGCCAGGTTTGGAATTCCACGTTGGAGTTCCAGATAACAACACCTAGATTTGATTTGTTCATGTTGATTATTAACAATGAAACTGGAACAATGTAATAATGTACAAATGGGAAATAATCTGCAAATAAATGAAAAGGAAAATATCATTATTGTAAGTAAGTAATAGGATGATAATGAACTGTGATTATAGATTACTGGGGAGGTGGAAGGACTAATTAAGTTTGACTTCCTCCAACCAATGTTCAGACATTTTGGATTAGAAACATGTGATTGGAATTCCGGATCAAGATTCCAATCTGGGCCTCAGCATATGTAAACACCAACTTGCACTGTACATAGATGAGCACACACACTTAGATATACTCAGAGATATAGAAGTATTTACCTGTGTCAGGTGTACCCTCAGACTGAAGATAGTCGGCGACGGATCCTGGACTGAGGCAGAGACAGAAACTGGATGTGGAGCTGCAACGACAGGCGAGAGGGAATCAGGGCTGACGAGACACAGCTGCAGACAATCAGGGATCAGGGACGAGACACGACGGATCACTATGACAAGAAACCTCAAACATAAAAAAAGAGCAGACCTAACAGAGAGACTGGACGTGATATAACAAGACAGGAGGAACTATACTGAGGGAACAATGTGAACAAGAAACATACATGTTAGAAATAAAAGAAATGGACGAGGATCCAGATCACGAGGAGGAAAAGGGAAGTGCAATAACGTGACGACACCACGTTGCTTGTTTACATAACGAAACCACACGGACGTGTGTGCAGAGAACAATACGCTACAAACGTGAGCAAAATGGACTAATGACGAATTTGATTCCATTCGCGGTGAATCTCAACGATAAAACTGGACTGCAAGTGAAGCCGCCATGTTTGTCTGGCCATGCGCAGTAATAGCGCTCCGTATCTTGGGAGCTGGTATGTAAAAAAAAGTCACGTTTGCAGTGGATCCGAGCAACGGTGTTGTGTAAACCCCAACCCTAAACCCCCCTTAAAAAAGTCAAGAACATTTTGCGGTTACATTCGTTTCCGTTGTCGGGTAAACAGGGCCTGACACCCAAAACAAAAGCGTCCAAATCAATGCAGCAGAGCTGCGACACTTCACACTTCCTTCAAACAGCAACGCGTTTTGAACAAATCCTGTTTTTATAACAAGTCTGTAATTTTCCTCCACATTTCTCACCTTGACGAACCCCGCTCACCCGTGAATTATTTGTATCTCCGGGAGGATTAAAGAGGATTAAAGCCTGTTTGAAGCTTGTTCTTGCCTGATATTAGAGGTTTACCTCCAAGTGGCTGAATATGTGTTGAAGAATTAAAAAAAATAAAATTTTTGTCCTCAGGTGTTTGGGTGGAGAACTTCGGTTTGGTCTCAACTGCACACAAACCACTAATAAACCTTAATAATAGGTCATTTATATAATTGTGATATTGTCTGATTGGATGACTTAATTGGCACGTTTGGCGCAGAGACAGCGTCAGCAGGAACCACCTCTTAGTGCCTCGTCTGCCTTTTTGAAGCCGCCGATTCAAATGAGACGCTACAAAAATCAGGTTTTGCAGAGTTGGGTGACTTAAGAAGACATCGAGAACCACGCGAGGTCATTTTCTAAAAAATAAACGATAAAAAGTTCAGTTTTGCTGTTGGAAAACGTTCACAATTGCAAATGTATCAATCAATGACCGCTTTTGTCTCCAATGCATTCTGGGTGATTTCAGTCCAACTTTAGATTCTCGGTTCCTCCATGTGAGCGTTTGCTGGTTCTCCCTGAGCACATGTAGCTTGTTTTTGTGTTTTTTTCATGTTCACTTTTATTTTCCTTCTGGAGAGACGTTCCCGGTGCTTCACAGCTTAAAAGAGAGGACTTCTTCTTTTCCTCCACCACCAATTAACCCAAACTTTCTGATCATGGTCAAGCTTTGCTGAGTGAATCTTTACCAACAATATGTGAGATCGCGAGGTTCTGTCGAAGACAAACAAGCTGAATCTACAAAAAAAAAAAAACAAACAACGAAACAAAGCAAAGACTTTTGGGCATGGATCCAAAATGAGATGCAGAATAAATGTGGCTCGTTGTTGTGAGAAGACCCTTGAAGCTGGCATTTCCAGCTATGCAAATCAAGCGCTGCCTAAACACAGGAATCCTGGAAATTGCCGATTGCTCGCTGGTTTGGGCACTCTTAATGCATTTCCCCCGTGCACCGAAGTCAGGGAGTTCGTTCTTGTTCCCATCGGTAATTTGAAATGTAATTACCCGTCATTTCAGAGCGCTTCAGGAGCCTGACACCTACATCTCCCTTTCCGCCTCTCTGTCTTTCCCCTCTCTCTCTCTCTCTCTCTCTCTCTCTCTCTCTCTCTCTCTCTCTTCCTGGCTGTTTTTTTTTTTTTGTTGCATGCTGGTGAAGGATTGTATATTTTCCACCCCCACACATTTTTTTGAGCACTACCCCTACCATTACCTATGTAAATGACTCCAGCTCAGACAGGCGGTTTACAGAGCCACCTCTCCTACACCGTGACTAAATGAGCGCTTTTACATGCGCGCCGGATGCCGGCTCAGATCCCCGCCGAGGCTACGTTCAAGGAAAATCTGTTTTGGGTGCCTCTTCCTGTCCGCCGGCGTCCGTGAACGCGTGCAGATATGCGGCGTATCAAAGGAAACTGGAATATTGAACAGCTGTCAAAGCCTGGGACCGAGATCTGGCACCTGTTGCACCTGCGTCGTCGCTAGTTCATGCAATGAGCACGTTTTTACGACTCTGTGCTCAAATAATCCACATACAATGCTGCATAAGTCAGAACTGATTTCATGATTAAAGTCACCGGCCTTGCAGCTGAATGCTGTCGTGATAAATACACCAGTGAGGCAAAGCTTGGTTACTGTGGTCAAGCTCCTGGAACTGACCGTGACCTTTGGCATCATTCAGCATTGTTCAGAAAATGGACGGGTGCAATACTGTGGATTGTTTCAGCACTTTTCAGTGCAGATTTTTGCAACTCTACATTTTGTGCTGTTTTCATTTTTGAGCCGCTTGTTAACAACCCGACGTTGCATTATGCAACACCTGCGCTGTGTCAGGCGAGCTCTCTGGCCCCCCGGCATCCAAAATCATATGCAGAAATCTGGGAGTCATTTACATTTTGGAAAACCTCCGATCGGAGTCTGGAGAGTTCAGCCACGCGGCGACTCCGCCGTGCAGCCGGCGGCACAGCCGAGGTCGACGGCGTTGTCAAATGCGGCACCGACGTCCCAATCGTGGCCGAAACCATAAATATCGACTCTGCGAGAGCATGAAAGCAAAATACATGCTATGACTTCCAATCGAGAGAGACGACAGATTTTTACCGGATAAACTCAATACTTTGTGTGTCGGTGTCTTGCTGAGGCTTATATTTCAGTTATCAGACCATCATCCCACAAAGTGTGTGTGTGTGTGAATGTGTGTGTGTGTTAAAACTCTGATCTCAAGCAGCTTGAAACCTTTTTCCAGCTTGCAAATGCTCCCCTGCCTCGCCGGCTACCTGCAGACCGCACACTTTTAAGAGTGTCCTTGCTTTTCTTTGCACATGCGAACACTCACTCAGGCAAACGCCGCTGATGGAAGAAGCGGCGGCGGCGGCGGCGGCGGCGGCGGCTTCGTGTCGGCGTGACACGGCTCAGACACACCAGAGTGTTTTCTCAGACGCCTCAACTTATTAACGGTTGCATTAATTCTAAGGATTGAAAAAGGCCAATGGCATGTTTGATATTTCAACTCATGATAATTCATCTTCTATACATTTCAGGGTCGGGAGATTTTATATAGATATAAAATGACGAAGTCATCTGATGTTCGCAAAATGTTACTCTGGTGCTATTATACTGACAATTTCAATGAGAATATTTGCCTTAAATTCCTGACTATAAATAAAGGGACATAATGGAGGATTTTGCCGCACTTTGACGCCCCCAGTGAACCGAAAGAAGTCACAAGAAGAGACGAACAACTTCTTAAAAAAAAAGGTAATTCAAAGAAGAAGGCCAGCAGGAATAGCTGGTGGCGCGTTTTATTTTTAAAACCTCGTTCCAGAAAAGTTTCACGTTTGCGCGACTTCTTTTTGAAAGAGATGTCCGTTGACACGGAAACAACCCTGAAAAGGACGTTTTCATGCTGAGCGTCTCGAGGTCGCAGAGAACGAAACGGATTGTTGACACGTCGACTCTCAACGGTAAAACTACCAACATTGTCGTTATTGTCCATTTTGTTTTTTTTAACCATCGACATGAAGACGGAGCTCCAAGCGTTTTTTAAAAAGTTGAGTTCTCAGTGGCTCGGATCGCCGTTGTAGACCGAGGAAAGTTTCACGACGTCACTCATTTCAAACGTTCATCTGAACGCCTTCCGTTATCAACCGTTCCTCGTCAAATACGCCAACTCTCTGAACTCAGTTCATCCGTTCATTGGCATCAGGTCTTGCTCATGCTCGAGGGGTGTGAAACCGGTAATTACTCTGCTGTTATTAGATTGAACCCGCCCAACCCCTCCATCCCTCCACCCCCCATGATCCCACCACCGAATCACTTGCATTTCTTCTCATGTGACGGCTCCTCCGCCTCGCGCGGCGGCGGCCGGGTGAATTCAGATCACTATTTATAACCTTGTTGCAGTGCAGGTTGCTCAGATTTTCTTTAATTTGAAACGAGCTCGGACTCTCGGAGCTCCTGGAGGAGAAAGGAGGGATTCTGACGCGCCGGGCCGCTGGTCGGCGTCGCTGCGTGACCCCGCGCAGCCCCGCAGCCCGCCGGCTTTATGCATATAATGGAGGTAAATGCATCCATTATGAGCTGCTCAGTGGGGATGAGTCACAGGTGTGCACAGCAGAGGATGCTGGCCTTCTCAAGACACACACACACACACACACAAACACACACACACACACACACACACACACACACACATGCACACACACACACACACACACACACATGCACACACACACATGCACACACACACACGCACACACACAGGTGACTCTGAAATGTGGTCTTTTACTTTTAATGCTGCGTGTAGGTGTGCACACACATGCAGTTGATGCGTGGGGGGGTGGAGTGGTCAACTGATGAGGCACTGTGGAGGCTGAGAGCTCTGGAGAGTGGTGTGTGTGGGTTGGAAGCCTCCTCTTTTTTTTTTCACAAACACACACACGCACACACTCTGAGACACACACACACACAAAGCTGGAGGAGGAGGAGGAAGAGGAGGAGGAGGAGGAGGAGGAGGAGGCAGCAGAGCTCGCTTCGCCGGCTGTCCATTGATCAGTGGAGAGGCTGCCAGACTTAAAAGATGAGTGTAGTGACCGGTGGCGAGCAGAGCGAGGGAGCCGGCGCTCCGGCAGAGGCAGTTTACAGGTAAAAAAAAGCAGAGTGGCTGAGGCGGAAGAGGCAGACCACACCGTCTGGGGGTCGCCCCCTGGGGGGGGGGGGTATTAACAGTCTGGACGAAGCCCGTTGGTAAGCACTCCATGTTTCTGTGTCTTTTCCATGTGCACATAGCGACCGGCTGCCCATTTGTATGCCTGTGTGTGTGCGTCTCGCGCTGCCCATGCTTCATGTGTTGAGCCACTGCGGAGAGGAGAGTGAGGGGGGGGGTGGGGGGTTGGGGGGGGGGGGGTGATGCCAGGCGTTTGTCTCCACAGCAGCAGGAGTACAAATCTTCCAGGCTTTCCCTTTTCCACTGCAGACATTCACTCTGTTATCTGTTCAATTAAACGCGGCAGCGGCAGCGGCAGCTCCTGCTGCAGGATTCATTCACAGCGAGAGCTTTCAGAGCTGAATGAAGCTTTTCCAGCACCAGACTATGTAGTAAGAACGGCAGCGCTTTAGAAAAAGAATCAAATAAAAATACACTCGAGGCACAAAAAGCTGCCCTGAGGGGCGACGGCGCCGAGATTCTGGACGGATGCTCCCGTCTCCGTGGCGACACAGGATGCACATCACCTGCAGTCACTTTTGTTTTCCGATGCGACTTTTTTGTTTCCGTTCCATTTTGTATTGAATACAACAGCAACAACAACAAAAAAAGCAAAAGACGAACTGGGAAGTCGGAGGGGGTACCACTGTCAAGTGGGAAAATATACATCTGAACACAAGTGGGAAGTTTCTGAGGTGGTCATGTGACGTCAGTTAACTGGTGCAACAAATCCAGATCTGCAAAATTTCCACACAAATGAAATGACAGTCGTACTGGGAACTAGGGAAGGTTCCACTTTCAGGTGGGAAAAAAACACATCTGAACACAAGTGGGAAAGTGGGAAGTTCCCGAGGGATCACAGATGGTCATGTGATGTCACCTGGCTCATCAGAGCAATTCTCTTCACACATGCAAAACCAAAAGACGGTAATACTGCGTTCATGAGCAACTGGAAACTGGGAAAGATTCCACTTTCAGGTAGGAAAAACACATCTGAAAACAAGTGGGAGGTTTTCCAGTGATAGCAGAAGCTGATGTGATGTCCTGCAATATGAAAGTGTTTATTGGCCTTTCTTTTTTTTGCAGATGGCAAAGCTCCCAACTGGGAAATAGTACTTTCATCTCTAGTAACTTCCCAAATTCCCAGATCCATGATTGCACCATTACACCTTAAAGGCTGTTTCTGAATGTCAAAGTGTCAATAAATGAAAAAAATTTACATTTTTTTATTTGTTTAAAAAGTCAAATGAGAGTAATGTTGCACTCACAAGGAACTGGGAAGTGGGAAAAGTTCCACTCTTCAAATGTGATAAATATATCTCAACACAAGTGGGAAGTTTCTGAGAAATCCCAAAAGCCCAGTGTCACAATAGACCAACACTGAGCCAACTTTTGTTGTTGTCGTTGCTTGAACGTCCCCAACTGGGAAATGGGACTTTCCCACCTGGCAACTTCCTAAATTCCTAGCTGCTGATCACACTGATGATACCACACTAGTTATTGTTGATAGGGAGAGTCAGTGGAAAAGAGCTAATAAGTAGAATTGTGCACATTTTTCCAGAAACAAAGTACAAATTATGGTAATGTTGGTTTATTTAGTAAACAGGAAAAACTGGGAACAACTGGGAAAAACAACATATGAGTGGCGGAGAAGTTTCTGAGAGATACAAGGAGTTAACAATATCACTAAAGATCAAATTAAGCTGACTTTGTCTGCTTAGCATAGATAGTTTCTGTTTTTGCAGAGAAGTTTGATTATATCGGCATCACAATTTTTATTTTACACCTGATTCGTTTATATTAGCATCGAGGGCAGATTGTGTACGATGAACCCTGCCAACTGGGAAAAAGTAATTTCCCACAATAAACCAGTTGAGACAAACACAGAGCCAATAAATTCACACGTGTATTAATTTGACCTTTTAAATGAGACTCCCCAGCCTGCAGCTGCGTCAGGATCACACTTGATTAGAGAGCCGATGAATGCACATTCTGGGTCACGAGGGTAAAGTGAGGTTTATTAGCAAGTGGGAAATGGGAAAGGAAATACTTCCAGGTGGGAAAAAAAATACTTGTGATCTGGGAATGTGGGAAGCTTCTGTGATTCCCAGAAGTTAATGTCTACATCAACTAATTTATGCAATATTTTAATTTATAATAAGATATTCTTTATAATAATAGTGTACATAGTTTACTACCAAAAAAAGAGCAGTTGTATTAAAGACATTTTTTTTTTTTAGCCTGAACACTCCCAACTGGGAAATATTCCTGTCTGGTAATTTCCCAAGTTCCCAGCTGCCTGAAGGCATGATTCTTGAATTATGCTTGAATCTGATTTGCTGAGAGACTGTCAAAGAGCCAATAAGTGATATCCAGATTAAAGACATCATTTTAAGTTTTGATCCCAAATCTATTGAACCCAGTTGCATTAAAAAAAAAAAAAAAGAAAGAAAGAAAAAAGAACTGAAGATGATTTCGGCTTCAGACTGCATTCCCTTCACTTTCTCCCGGTTCCCACATGGGAACTGAAAGCAAAGACAGACCTCCCACTGTCAGATGCAACGGGCCCGTTTCTCAGACAACCGGGGCCCCGGGAGGTCCCCGGACCCCAGTTTGTGCCGCGCTGCGCGCAGAGGCAGGCAGCAGCTGAAGAATCCCCTTTATAATATGGAGGCAACACACGTTGACGTGTCGCGCTGCGCTTCCGACCACTCGTGTCGGTCCGCGTCCTGCGCACACGCGCGCGTCCGCTCTCACGGTAAGTGGAGACACTTTAGCTTTTTTTTTTTTTTTTTTTCGGATTTTATCTCCCGGTGGGGGGGTGAAAAAAAACGTGGACTAACTTTCCCCTCTTTCCTCGGGCTGGAGGAAAGAGATACAAAGAAGTTTATCTCACTTTTTTTTTTTTGTGGGGGGGGGGGTTCGATCCGCTCCGCGCGAGATTGCGCAAAATATGAAGAAGCTGGGAAGGATTGTTTTCCTGTGGACGGTACCGAACGCGTGTTGTCGTTAAAGCCCGTCTCATCAGCTCCGGTATGCGTGACTTTGGCCACGCGGGGAGCACATTTCAGTGCCTGCGCGTTTCAAAAACACCACTTTTACGCACAAAGTGATGTTGTTTTGGATCAAACCTCGAATGTTCTTCAACACAATCTTGGAGGTTTTGGTTACTTTTCAGGGCCAAGTGCGGTGCTCGGTCCAGTGTGTGTGAGTGTGTGTGTGTGTGTGTGTGTGTGTGTGTGTGTGTGTGTGTGTGTGTGTGTGTGTGTGTGTGTGTGTGTGTGTGTGTGTGTGTGTGTGTGTGTGTGTGTGTGTGTGTGTGTGTGTGTGTGTGTGTGAGTGGGGGCAATGCGCAAAGTGTGTGGTCTCTCCGATCCTCTCCACCCCCGCAGAGACGCACGGTTTGTGCGCGCGCGCACACATGCATTGCGTGCGTCTCGGTCGGGCATGGACGGACGTCTCCGGGTCTGAGGAATGCGCCCGGCGTTTTTTCTGGGTTTCTTTCTCTCTCCCTCGCTCTCTTTTTTCACATTAAGAGCAGTTTGGGAAGCGCAGCCACCAACGACAAGTGCGCTGCGGCGATGCCCGCGCACATCCGGTGACAGCTTTCACAATAAAAAAAAAAGAAAAAAGGGATCATCAACACACTTCCTCGATTCTGATTAAATTGGGTTAAATAAATGCAGGGAAACGTGCCAGAATACATAGATAAGGCTCCTATTACAGCGGATATAACGCAGTTATTACATCTATTTGAGCAGATTAATCAGGTTGAGGAACATTTCCAGGGATTAAGTGACTTTTCCTTCAAATTGAGTCAATAATCGTGCATAAACGGGCAAATGTTTTGCATTTACGTTCCTGAACGTTATTATTACGACCCGCGTTCAATATCCAATGCTGGTGTATTTGTTGTGTGATGGAGGACGTTTTTAGGCTGAAAAGGCGAGTTTCCGGTGTGTGCTTGGTGGACTGCAGCTGTCTTAACATCACAGGAGGAGGAGAGGGGGGTGAAGGGGTAGTAAGGGGTGGTGTGTGTGTGTGTGTGTGGGGGGGGGGGGGGGGGGGGGGGGGCAGTCCTTGCCCTGGAGAGGAGAGAGGGGGAAATTCTTGTGTTTTTTGGTATGCGATTACCCAGCAGAGAACCCATGACTGTGGAGGAGGAGGAGGAGGAGGAGGAGGAGGACGAGGAGGAGGAGGATGAGGAGGAGGAGGAATGGTTGAGTTGAGGATACATTCCTGGCCTTCCTCTTTAAGGTAACCACATCTTAACATGTCAACATCTGACCCAAATGATTTCAGCCAGTATGACCCGTTATTTACCAAAAAATAATCCCAAAATTTCTCTTTCTAAGAAATTTTCCTTAATAAAAAAAAGGGAGGGGAGGTGAATCTAATATTTTGACTTTGACTGAACATCCCTATATTTAATTGCAATAAACCTCAATTCTAATAAAGTGTTATTCCGTAACTTTATTAGATGTTAATTTAATCGCACATTTAGCATTTATGCTAAAAGATTACCTTTAGCTTACCGTATTCTAAATCTGCTTTATTGAATGCAATTTGACATATAAAGTGGTATTTCTTTTAATGGGTAGATACTTTTTTTACACATCTGTCACAGACAAAATTATGAGCTGATGAAATTATGCTAACTCTATACATGCATACATACATACATACATACATACATACATACATACATACATACATACATACATACATAAAATTAGCTCACCCATTCCACCCATGTCCAATAATTAGCATACAACCCCTTAAAAAACTTTTTTGTATTAACATCTGCCTAGAAACTCTCTATTGGTCTCTCTCTCTCTCTCACACACTCACACACACACACAAACACACACACGGTTGAAAGCAATCACGACATATTAAATAGCGTCGGCCACATTTGTATAAAAGCAGCGGAGCTGTGCTTGTTCTTGAGCTGCTGAAGTCATAATCGCCCACTCACTAACAACAATTACTATAATGGACTGATTGTTGGATTATGCCACCAAAGTGGTTTCAACTGGCATTTGCATAATTGTTCTTAGCATATATGCACCGGCGGGCTCGCGGCTGCCATTAGCTGTAGCGGAGAGGAGAGTGATTGAGGAGTCGCACAAATTGTTTCCCAGCTGTGTGGGTGTTTTAAGTGTGTCGTCTTATTAAACCGACTGGATGTCGATGGAGGCAGCAGCGCTTTTAAAAAGGCAGGAATCGGTTAGAAGAAGCTCACACAGCGACGGGAGCGGCTGGTGTTACCAAAAAAAAACCCGAAACAATTTTAATTCCAACACTTCAAATGTAAGGAATAGATATTCCCACCTGTTGCTATTCACGTGACGGGAAAGACGTACGTCGTCAAAAGGGGCGGGGCCTTCCATTTCTTCCAAGAAATTCTGTTGGTTCAGAGTTAGGCCACGCCCCCGAGCACAAAGCGAGTCGTCAAGCTTTTAACAGCGTGAAGAAAAGAGTTGGCGATTTGTAAATGTAAGATGAGTCATTGGGCTTTTTGATGTGTTTATAGGAAGAGAAAAAGTCAATAAATAAATACTTACATCTATTTTACACTTGCTCATGTTGTGAAAATAGAATATAAAGTACTTTCACGTCGAGATTAAAAAAGGGGTTTTAGATTTTCTGGCACCTTTAAATGGCAACAGATGGACGGGTACATCTGCAGTACGGAGGGATTGTAGCAGCGAGCCAGAACAACAGCTGAACTGTATAAACATGCAGTGAGGAGGAGGAGGAGGAGGAGGAGGAGGAAGAGGAGGTGTGTGGGGAGAAGCATGGAAATCTGCCGGACCCATTCCTTTTTCTTGCTAATTTTCTGAATGGCATTCGTTGGCGAGCATTCACGCCACCTCGCGGGGGGACGTCAGCAACACCTGAAACCTGTTACCTAATCCCCTCTTTTCATGCTCATCTTTTGAAAGCAGGCCAATAACACACACACAACACACACACACACACACACTCATCCGCGCTGTGCTAATTACTCTCTGTTCCCATGGCAACGGGTAGCACCTTTTTTTCCCCCTCAGATTCCTTTCTTTCTTTTTTTTTTTTTTACATCTTGGACAGCTCGTCACAAACAAGCCTCACAATTGTTCCGGTGTGAATGCTGAGACTTTCTGTAATCAAGGAAGCAGCTGAATACATAAGATTCTCATCTTTGAGGAAATGCCACCTTACACTCTAATATTAGAGCGATTTGAGTCGATATGATTAAAAAAAACTCACTTTAGTTTTGGAGCATTTTTCTATACAAACTCCATTTAGATATATAATGAAATATTTTGGGAAATGGGCAGAAATGACATTGTGTTTCACATTATATACTAAAGTATATGATGCATAGTCATTTTTCCCTGTTTTTTTTCTTTTTACATATTTAAAAGACATTATTGTCACAGAATTGGTGTTTTATAGTTTTTGTTTCCTTTTTCTCCAGCAAATTCGACGAGTTCTTGTATCTTTCATGTGTAGCAGCACATGTTATTGCCATATAGCAATTAGAATCTTTTCGCCTTTAAGTTTTTCAATCATTAAGCTATTTACAGCATCGAATATATTTTTGTGTCGTTTTGTCATTTGTTAATGTAACTTTTTTTAAACACTTACTCAAAAAAGTACCTTCTAAAGTTCTAAATTTACCTAAAAAAATGCCTATATCTTTTTCTTTTTCATTGGAATTTAACCCAAACATTGAACTTTGTGCATGGGTGTGCATATAAGTCTTAACTGTCGCTCAAAAGAAAGAGGACAAAGACAGACAATCTTATCAAACACATAATTAAAGTGTGTATAATAGGACATTATCCTCACTGATCCTGGAGTTTTATGAATGGGCAAGCAGGAGGGGCTCTGATTGGCCGAGAGCTGCGTCCAATCAGAGAGGAGGATCGTTTGGTGGGAAGTGCATGAATGGGCAGACATTAGTGGAGGTCAGGGTCCGGTGTGTGTGTGTGTGTGTGTGTGTCTATACATAGCTGTGGGAAATACACTGCTGATTTGTTTTTTTTAAACAGCAATGACAAAAACAGTTTTTTATAAACTGTCAAACCTCTAAATCTCCACCTGTTCTTTTTTCCAGGGATCCGGACATGTGACCCCCCCACCCCCAACCACCACCATCGTCATCATCACAGAGGAAGACGACCTCACACTGTCAGCATGGTCTCGATGAGCTAATAGGACGCAGAGGGACGACGTGCACAAACACTCAAGGACTCATAAATAACTGCATCGTCTGTCAAGAATAATGTGTTTTAATGCTGCAATGAGGGTGCAAAGATTCTTTTTACATGATTTTTAGAGGGGGTGGAGGAGGTGGAGGGGTGACGGAGTCAAACATCCACAGCATCCTGCTGAGTCATGTGAAAACAGAAGTGATCCAGAGAGGAATCCACCCACTTACAAGCCAGCACGCTATGAAACTCAAATATTTGATTAAAATCCATGGAAGTAACAATGCAGATCCACAATTTGTTTTGCTGGAGAAAACAGAACAGTTAATCACAATTAAAAAAATAAAAAAAAGTTTGAGGGGATCATGTTTGTAGGAAAAACTAAATGAATTCTGGGGTAAATTTAGAGAAAAAGTTTAATTTTGGACATCCGTTTACTGGCGTTGGAAGACTTTCCACCCTCGTTTGCAGCATTTTTTTTTTTTTGTGAAGACTTCCCCGTTTCGATGCGTTTACCTGCGTGAGGATCACCAGGAGTCCCTCGGTGGGCGTCCGTCCTCGGGGGGGCCCCTCGGCGGGGGGGCCGTCGGCGGGTGCTCAGTAGTCAGTGTAGATCCTGTGGGGCTGGCAGCAGCTACATCTGGCTACTGGGTCTCTGCAGACGAGCCCACAGCGGCGCCCGCGGGCCAAGTCGCCCGACCCGGACTCCCCCCACCCTCTTCCTCCCCCCCCCCCCCCCCCCCGCCTCCCGGTGGGAGTCGTGGACCTGGCATACAGTGTAGGATCCTGTGTGTGTCGGCCTACAGCTACATTGTCTGCTGGGTTTCGGGCCTCCCGGCCCCCCCACCCACCCACCCTCCCCGCTGCGCTGCGCTGCGCTCAGGAACCACACGGCCGCCGGACCACTCCATTCCACAACTCTTGTGTTTATTGACTCGTCATAAAACATTCTTCAAACAATAAAACAATTTTTTTTGTTGTTTTTCTTAAAACGTCCCGTTTTTCTGTACAATGCTTATTTATATATAGAAAATGTACGAGGAGCCGTGTTAAAATGACAGGGCTCCTTCAAATTTAATGGCAGGTACTCTGGAAAAAAATAACAGCATTCCATCGACAAATATTTTCAAGCAATAAATATGTATTTATAAATAGTGTAAATTTACATCGAGATTAGAAACTGAAAAAAAAAAAATCACAAATTAAACTTAATTCCATAAGTCTATGTGCAACCCATTTTCTTTGTGACTTGGCTAGTAAGTTTCTTTTTTTGTAGTTTTTGTATTTTTTTTTTTACCTAAGAAACAAACGAAAAAGACAAAACAAAAGCTGTAAAAAAAAAAAAAAAAAGTGAAAGAAAATCAGCTAAACTCTTCACATTACAAATCTTTTACGGGGAGACAGGAAGGGGGGGTTTGCCGTCCAAAGAGTCTTAAAATGACTACCTAACATAGAAAAGGAGGAATCCAGAAATCAAAACGTTAGGGGTGGAAATGGGAGGAGGGTGGGGGGGGAAGTCAGTAGTCTTTATATGGGTGGTGTCGCCAGTTTGTGACAGTTAACAAGTATCTACAAAACGTGAGAGAGGCCCCACTCCTCCCCCGGGGTGATTGAGTCCTCAGAGAGAGAGAAAGGGTGTTTTTTTGGGAGGGGGGGGGGGTTACGAGGGTCCTGCTATCGAGCTGAGGTCGGCGCCCCCTTGAGGAGGCCCTGTGCCCACCGGCGCTTCTCGAGACAGGGTTGCATAGACAAGACGCTCGGCCGCCTCACTGCCTCCAGCCGTCGCTATGGAGACCAGCCATAAGGGAGGGTGGAGGGGGTGGATGGATGGAGGGAGAGATGGGGAAGGGGGGGGGGGGGGGGGTGGGGGCGGCCTCGGCTTTTCCTGAATATCAGAAATGGTCCGTGTGTGTCCTCAATACAAAGTTCCTGGAAAGAGACGCCTAATGTCAAGATGAAGACGAGTGAAGAGGGGGGGCCTGTGGGTAGAGCGAGAGAGAGAGAGCACCAATCAGAGCTGTTCAACATCAACATAGCTCCGCCTCCTGACCACTGGCCCCAGGACACGTACTAATGTGAACTGGTCGTAGATGTGCATCAGGTCCTCCATGCAGTGCTGCTCCAGCACCACAAAGTCGTCCAGCGTGGCGCTGCCTTTGCGAGCGCAGTCCTGGCAGTGAACCACGTGCTGCTTCTTGGACAGCAGCTCGCGGCGCACGAACAGCAGGTTGAACACCTCCACCTGCACCACGCCGGGAAAAAAATAAAGAAACCGCTTTTATACACGCCCACGCACCAACAAGCTGCAGAATCAGTGCTAATATTGGGCTAATATTGTTAGCATGTCTCAGCCTGGCTTCCTTTCGTGCAGGAAGAGGCTGCAGACGCCCCCTAGTGATCGATGACGGTCTGTCCTGAACGTTTCAACAACTCGTCGGCTTCACTGACCTCACAGATGGTGCAGTAGTGCGCCGGCTCGTCGCGGGTCCTCGGCCGCAGCACCGTCTCCTTGCCGGCGGACGTCAGCGCCTCCTTCACCCACTGGCACTGCTTGAGGGTCCGCAGCAGACAGTACCTGCCCCCGGAGGAACGTCACGTTAGTACCGCGTGAGAAGAGGGGGGGGGGGGGGGTGGAGGTGGACTCACTTGATCATCTCGAACAGCTTGTGGTCCGACACTTTGATGTTGCGCGCCATGTTCCAGGAAAGGTGCACCATGGGAACCACGGACTTGACGCTCTGCAGCTTGTTCCACTCGTAGCGCTCCACGGCCAGCTTGTACTGGTGGGCTGAGGCAGGAGGACATTGTGGAACGTGAGGAACGTTTCAGATCCTTCTAACTTCACACTTAAGCTTAAAGAAAACACATCGATTCACCAACCGATTCCTCAGAGGATTCTTTCCTCAATAACACTGATTGACGTTTTAGCGTCAAACATGCAGCGAGTGAGAAAACCGAAAGGGCTGATCCGGCCGGCAAAGACTGAATAAATGTTTTTAACTCCATTTTTGATCAAAGTAAGCGCAGTTTCTATGAGTTTTCTCTAATGGGGGATGTGTTGTGTTAGTCAGACGCGGTGAAAAGGCCAACGGGAGCAGCCGTACCGGTGAGCGGCCCCACGTTCCAGGCGATGTTGTTGCACCAGCCGATGGCCTGCACCCAGTGCACCGTCCCCGTGTTGAGCCACACCAGGTCGCCCGGCCGCTGGATGAAGCGGTACACCGGCACGTCGGCCTCGTACAGGTCCTCCAGGTTGGGCCACCACGAGCCCATCAGGAAGTTGATGTTGTTCTTCTCGCAGAAGTTGCTCATCACGCCCCAGTAGGGCTCCGGCACGGCGAACCACTCGCAGTCCCCCGGGCCGATGTTGATGTTGACGGCGCAGAAGTTATTGTGTTCCTGGTGGCCTGCGCACGGGGGGGACAAAAAAACAAAAAAAGTAACGGTCAGTGCTGGAGTCCACAACACCACCAGGATGGTTTTGCTGTTGAGACACCGACCCGGGATCCTGCTGCCGGGGACCTTCATGTAGAGCTGCACCGTGTTCATGCCCAGGATGGTGTGGCCCACGTGGCTCAGCAGGTTCCCGGCTGAGACCACGCGAGCAAACGCCGGCAGCTTGCTGAGCTCCTGCAGCTGCTGCTTCCACCTGGTGGACACGTTTGGTGAGATCAGAAAGGAAATCCTTCAGAAAAAAAAAAAATATATATAAGAATTTACAAGGAATCAGATCAATACGCACTTCTTCTCATCAGACACGTCGATGTTGGTTCCAAACTTGATGTGCTTCAGGGGTCCCCGCCTCTTCCGGGCAGCACTGAAACCACACAAGTGAAAACAGAATTGAGTGACCAGAGTGAAAAAGACAATTAGATTGGTGACTGACGACGTACAATGAAAAAAAAACTAAAGTATTTACCTCTCTGCTGACGCTGGCTCCGTGTCTGAAGGCTCCTTCAGCGCCTTCTTCTCGTTCTCCTCCTGGGGGAAAAAAAAAAAAGAGGCAAAGAATTTAGAAGCAGTTCTTTCAATCCGGTGGTTTTCAGGACCTCATTCTCACCCGCAGGGACTCCTGGAAGGAAGCGGCCTGATACTGAGCGTATTTGGCGATGGTGGTGTGGGCGCGGGCGCTCTCGCAGCGCCACATCTTCTTGATGCCCGTGGGGTCCCAGTTCTCGTCGGCGGGCTGCGACAGCTGAGTCCACACCTCCACCAGGTGCTCGGGGTTCGCCTCCACCAGCGTCTTGGTGGAGAACAGGCCCAGATCTGCACACAGAGGAGAGTCACACACCTGATGCTGCTGCGGTTTGAATACAGGAGGGGAGGGGGGGAGGTTTACCCAGTTTTAAAGCTCCGGCCAGGCCTCTGATGACCGTGACGGGGTTGGAGGGGTTTGTGCAGAACTGGTGCAGCGGGGGGAAGAAAGCATCTCTCTTGTTCTCCAGCTGCAAACACACGAGACGTTAGACGACACGCATCCACCGCGACACGGACTTCCTCTCCGGTGAACTCACGTAGATGCTGGGCGTGGGCGGGTTGAGCTTGTCTTTGGGCAGGACTGGTGAGGGGGGCGGGGGCAGCCGCGGCGGGGGGCACTTGTCCAGGAGGATGCTGCTGTTGGAGAGGCCGTTCTTCCCCAGATTTCTGCACAGAAACATGGGAGCTGAGCGATATCTGCATGGCAACAGGGCGGTTACATAATCATCCGGCTGGGGTTGTGCAATGACGCCACGTGGCCACTGGGGGGAGACACGCTCCAAACAAAGCAGATTCTGCAGAGAGAATGCAGCTTCACACGCTGTCACAGTGCAGCTGATCGCATTCGTCAATAAAAGGTGATGATTTTAACACTGATTGGAATCTGCAGGGACTAAACGATTTGAGCTTAAACGTGATCGCGATGAATGAGACGAATGTCCTGCTGCCCCAGTCTCACCTGCAGGCCTTCAGCACGTCTGTGGAGCTCGGGTATATGGATATCGAGGATGAAGACGATGAAGAGGAGGAGGATCCCTGTCCGTGTGGCGGCGTGGCTTTGAGGCTGCCGACGATAGGCGGCGGCTCCGCCTTCAGCGGGCTCTGAGAGTCCTCAGAAATGCCCCCCTTGCCGTTGACGGCGGGGGCGGTCGACGTGGAGGTGGTGGGGATGATGGCGGAGGCCGTGGTGGGAGTGGAGGGAGTATTGGTGGTGGTGGGGGTGTTCGTGGGGGCGGGGCTTTGGGCTCCCGGGTGGGTGTGTTCATTGGATTTGGGTGAGGGCGTGGCGGTGGATATGGCGGAGATGGGCGAGGAGGCAGCCGAGCTGCCCTGTGCGTGGGGGGTGGGGGGAAGGACGGCCGGGTGGATGTTGTTGACCTTCTTCTGGGCCCCTTCTGAGAGCCCTTCGGCCTCCTCGGGGCCCTTCCCCCCCGCCAGCAGGGCGGACAGCCTCGGATTGTCTGCGCTAAGGCTTGGCTTTTCGCCGCCTTCCGCCACGTGATTGGCCAGGCCCTTGGCCGGCGCCGCTTTGCCTTCTGCCGGCGGCAGCGGCGACGGGGCCGTGCCCTCGGTACCCCCGTTGCCGAGGGACGTGGCGGCAGCGTTGCCTTCTTTGGTAGCGGACGTGGCGGGTCCGGCTCCACCTGAGGTAGAGGAGTGGGGGAGGGAGGGAGGGGACGGGAGGTGGTGGTTATGAGGCTGCGGCCGCGGCGACGGGGCATTAGTGGAATGTCCAACCTGATTGTTGGGGTGCAGGGGGGTGGTGGAGTTGGGGGTCAGGGGGTGGGAGGGGGTCCCCTCAGTGCTGGAGCCTGCCGCATGTGGAGCAGACCCCTTCTGAAGCCCCTGGAGGGGGGAGGAGGGGGGAGGAGAGGGCAAATGTTACTCAGCAGAAACTTCACTGCAATCACCAAGAGTCAACCTACAAGTCCAGACTGAGGGCAAAGAATGCACAGATTTAGGGACAACTTGGGCTTCGTTCACGCTGCAGGTTTTGATGCTCAATCACGATTTTTTTTTTACTGGGATCAGATATTTTCACGTGATCATTCAAATTACAATTTAAACGCGACCTTTATCAGACTGCCGTGTGAACGTGATCAGACCCGACACTTTCGGGCCCCAGAGCGCAGAAGATGCTGTTGACGGAAGTAAATATGGAATGCATGCCGGTCAGCACCGGGGTTGCCAGATGTGACTCACTGTTTCCAGTTCAAACAACATAAAACTCACACACCACAATAAAAACCGGCCCAAATCTCAGCCTGCGTAGAAATCTCGTCAAAACCGTAAAACTATTATATGTGTAATAAAGAACACGTCATAAACACACAATTGCACAAATTAAACAAAGTTAAAAGGCAAGATAATTTTGCTCTGCAATTGCAGGATACCCGACTTATCTGCCAACACTTGTATGCTCGTGTAGATCCATTTTCAGGTTGTTGTTAAATTGGAGTCGACAAAACGTCGAGGGAAAGAAGAAGAATGAGGGGAAAAAAGAGCTAACATTTGGTTTCCTACGGTGATTATCCGTGACGTCAGTCACATGTCAATGACGAAAGAAGTCGCAAGTAGAAAAATATTCTTACTGGTGCCACGTGTAATTGATCCCTGGGTCTGGTGTGAAAATAATACATCCAATTTGCAGCATTGCCACAACACCGATCGGATGTGTCGCTTGTGAGCAACAAATTAAAAAATCTGAATTGGGTCTCATTTCCCTGCAGTGTGAACCTGCCCATATAGACCGTTTGAAATGTTTTTTTGGCCTCAGTAAGACACGGAGAGGATGCGGCTCCACTGGGGTGAGCCTACAATACTAAACTCAGGGCAAAGAAATGACCTAATTACAGGCACATCTCCAGAGGTTTACAGGTTCTGTTTGGAGGTAAATGAGGGTTAATTTGTCCATAATCTAAACTTACAGGCAATATATAGCAACATGCAGTGATTCCAAACAAAACAGTGCCTGCAAGTCTAGACTGAGGGCACTTGGAGCCCGAAATTAAAGAGAAATCTCTGTGTTTTCACAGGAGAGGTTTGTTTCTGCCGCTACAGAGATAATTAACAATATAGAAGAGTGCCATTTAGAAAGCCACGTCGTTAACGAGAGCACAAATTTTGAACAAGTGCCTCACCTGAGAGGAGTTTAGGTGCAGGGCCTGGTGCGGCGCAGCGTCCTGTGTTAGCGTGGTTGTGCAGGTGTGAGGTAGCGGGGCTGCGTTGCCGCTGCCGGCAGCTTGCAGGTAAGGCACGTCTCCGTTGGGCCCCGCAGCCGTGGGCCCTGGCTGATTATTACTACTACTACTACTGTTACTGCTCGGCAGCGAGTCCGAGTGTCCCACCGGCCCGTTGGCCAGCGGCGGGCACGGGGGCCGGTGCAGGGGCAGGTGGGGCCGCGTGGGGTGGAGGCCTGGGTTGGGGGAAGGGAGGGAGTTGGCGGTGGGGCCGTTGGGGAGCGAGGGGCGCAGGTGACCTCCTCCTGAGGCGTTCTGTCTCATCTGAGGGGGAGAAACAATGGGATAGGTTAACTCGACGCCGCATGCACAAGTCACATCCTGTGTCTAAGCTGCGCCAACGCCATTTTCTGTTTTCAAACTTTTGTGTCTTTTCAACCTCTTACAGCTCCGGGCTGCGTTCGGATTGTGAAGCCACCCTGGACTGGGGGAGTTGATCGCGCTTTGCATGTTTACCTGCTGCTGGTGCTGCTGCATGATGGCGAGCTGAGCTTCCAGCTGCTCCAGCATCTGAAGCTGGGGGGGCTTCAGGTTGGCCCGGTTACTCCGCAACTGTTCCAGCACCTGGAGAAAAATAAATAAAATAAGAGCAAAAGTTGGCATGACCTCAGCAGATCACAAGTCAGAAGCGAACCGGAGCAGAAATGTTGCCCACCTGTAGTTTCTGCGGGGAGAGGTACCAGTTGGGGACGGGCTGCTGCTGCTGCGTGGGACTGCCGACCCAGGAATCAGCCTGGAGGAGACAGAGCGCAGCGCGTCAGCTGGAACAAAGGCCTTGAACGCGTCTCGGTCGCTGCTCTGTTTACCTTGCCAGGACTGGACGCTCTTTTCCTCTTGGCCGGGCAGGACTGGTCCTCTGCTTGGCCCAGCGAGCCTACGTGAGGGGGCAGAGACGGACCCGAGCCCCCGCCGTCTGCGCTGTGATTGGGCTTGCAGGCCTGGACGGGGTGAAGGGAGGCAGGGGGGGTGAAAGGGGGGGAAAGGAACAGGGCAGTGCTGTGATTTCAGACACTGAAACACAGCAGAAAAGCAATCCGGTGCGTGTGGAGGCCTGACGAGGCCTCCACATGCAGAGAGGCTTACTCTTACTTACGGAAGTCTGCAGCTCTGGTTTAAAAGTGCAAGATGTAAAAACTAAGCGGCCGTGGTGTTTACAATCAAATCTGCCTGTACCTTTAAATGAATCAAAGTTTGACCTCCATGACGGTGGGGAGTGCGGCTGAAGTTTGTCACACACACACACACGCACATATATATATATATCGCTAGAAACGACAACTACTGGCGTCCACTATATGGCGATGGGGTGGATTGAATGAAGTGGTGATGAGACACTAGGGGGCGTCGCTGGGGCTTCGTGTGCAGGGAGGTCTAAGGTCAACTAGTGGACGGGAGGAAGAGGAGGAGGGAGAGGAGAAGAGGATGCACAGCCTCACCGATCTCTCACACACACACACACACACACACACACACACACACACACACACACACACACAGAAGGAAGCGGAGGCTACAGCACAGGAATTCTAAACGCAGCCTTTAGAGCTGCTTTGACCTTTCGGGGGACTGCAGTGAAATGGGAGTGTAATCCAGAATAAAGACGAATCGATTGGGAGGGAATGAACAGACAAAAAAGGATTTCATTGAAATGACTCCTGTGCTGTGGGGATGGGTAACACCCGTTCTTTACACGTTTGTTCTCAAGCGCTACCCATCAGCTTACCCCCGAGGACTTGTCTCATTCAGACCAGAAGGAAGGAAGGAAGGAAGGAAGAAGGGAGGAAGGGAGAGAGGAAGGAAGGGAAGAAGTGGGTGCATCTATCTGGTCTCTCACCTGCTGTGGTGCACTGCTCAGGCCTCCCTGCCTGGAGGTTAGCTCAGCTGGGATTGGCAGACTCCATGCCTCCTCAATAAGAGGGAGCATTTTACTTTTACCCTGTAGGCTACTGAGCTGGGGGTTACTCAACTGAGCCTAGGGGAATGGAGAACGACGTGACAAAAAACAAAAAAAGGAAAATAATAAGAACAACACAAGGCTCTTTTGTTGCTCAAACGATGACCTCAAAACAAGGAAAATGATCAGCAAATGGCAAATAGGTAGAGGTTAAAAAAAACGGACATCCTGGAGTAACTCTGGCCTGAGGATGGCTTTCAGCAACAGTACTGGCAGAACACGACCACAGATCCATTAAAACAAGCTGCTGAGCTTGTCTTAATGCCATGGGATTGTGCTGACTGGTGGAAATGTAACATTCCTTCATGCAGAGGGACAAAAATGACATTTAAGGGATGAGGAACTTAACACATGAGGTCTGGAGGAGGCTAGGGGCTGATCAGAGCTATTTGCTACTTGATTCCCAATCAGAGGTTATCAGCTCACGGGGATTGTTAAAGAACAGCAAAAAAAAAAAAAAAAAAAACAGAAAAGAAAAGCACCATGGTGGCAGAACAGAGGAAACCCTGAGAAAGCCCCATGCTGCCCTTCTTCTGCAGGGAGAAGTCGGGGGAAGGTGCAGAAAGAGGAGAGGCTGCTAGCGCTTTGCTACCTCCTGCAACTGGGTCAACTGGAGCACTCTCACACACCACTGGAATGAAATCAACCAATCAGGGATGTCCCGTGTAATCCAGGTATTTCACTGTGGCTCTGTAGACATCTTTAGCTAAGAGCTGCAACGCTGCTGCCGATACTCGACTGAACGCGGGGCTGTATCCATCCATCCATCCATCCTGCACGGCCTTCCCTTCTCCACCCACCTGCAGGCATTTGATGCGGTGGGTGAGCGCGGTGGTGTTGGTGCAGCCCTTGCTGCGCGTGGCGTTGATGTAGCACTTGATGGCGTCGTGCGGTTGGTTGCACGACTCGTACAGCGTGCCCAGGTCCATCCAGGCGGCAGCGTGGCTATGGTCCAGCTGCACGGCACAGATGTAGGCCTGCAGGGCATCCATGGGCTGGTTCTGCTGCTGGTACAGGACCCTGAGGGGATCGGGGGGGGGGAAGTCCAGCCAGGTTTAGGAGTCAAATACGTGGAGTGTGACAGCGAAGGAATGTAGACGTTTAAAAGGATACTCACCCTATAGAGCACCAGGTATCTGCACTGGCCTCTGATTTGTCTATGGATTGCCGATAAGAGATGAATGCGTCCTGGACCTTCCCAATACTCGAGTAGCACCTGCAGCAGGTGCACAATTCTCAGCCTGTGGCCACAGTGACGGAGCTTCTGTCTGCGGAGGATTGCAGATCGGTGTCCGCAACGTACCTGCCGAGGAAGTACCAGGACTGTCCGGAGTTGGGGTCCGCCTCCAGAGACTTCTGCAGACACTGGATGGCATAGCTGTCCCGACTGGCTCTGTCCCCGAGCTGTTCCACCGTGTGATGCATCCAGCCTGGGGGCGGGCGCCACATAACAAGACATGGTCTGCAATTAACCCTCAGTGCAAGACGGAGCGCTACCGCAAGTCCTTCATCCCCACTGCTGTTAGACTGTACAACAAGACTGTAAAGTAACATGCAATACTATGTGCAATAACCCCTGCATCCATGCCACTTTATCTAAGTCACCTTATCTACGTCACTTAATTGACCACTTGTACTAGGACTGAACCTGCACTGCCAACACTGGTATTATTTTTTACTATAGTATGTTTATTCTACACTCCCCCCCCCCCCCCCCCCCCCCATCATAGTTTAATTTCCTTGTATTTCATCTTACTGTATATTTTGCTCCCCTTAAAACTTATTATACTTTATTATAGTTTGTGATTATCTTATTTTTTAGTCCTATTTTTTTTTTTATCTACTTATTATTACTCATACTGTAAATATTTTTGGTCCTTAGAGTTCTTGATAGTCATTGTATATAAGATACCTCTATTCTTACCTAACTGTTTGCACATTTCTTGTCTTTCCTACTCGTGAGTCCTTAAGAGCAGAATGTAACAAGTACATTTCTCCATTGTGAGATCAATAAAGGCTTATCTTATCTCTTAAACCACTTTTCTGTGCCGCTTTGAGCACTTGGAATGCAATGATTTGATGCATTTTGTTTTACATATTGTGCAGCCCATCGAAGTTGAGCCGATATTTCTTTGAATATAAAAGCAGGAATAATCTGCGAAAATAACTTTTCGGGCGCACTGAGGAACTTTTTGTGAAAATAAAAGCGGGATTAATGAGTTGAAATCTCACCGAGCTGCTGCAGGGTCGTGGCCTTCACCTGTGCAGGAAGATCCTCCGTTTGAAGGAGAGTCTCATAAGCCTCCTTGGAAGCCCGGTATCTCTTCTGAAGAGGAGGAGGCAATGCGTTTAGAATGAACTCATCTGTTCATGCATTCAGTGAGAGCCACTGTACATCCCGAGAGAGAGAGAGAGAGAGAGA
>NC_137673.1:4295701-4374966 GCF_963422515.1 Blennius ocellaris | reverse complement strand
CTTTAAACCAGAGTTGGTCTTGATGCTGACATGAACACACTTCCTCCTGCTGCCACAGCTCTACTTTCACATCCGTTCTCTTTGTAGTGTGTCAACTGTGTGTTCGCTCTCGTCATTGTGTGTGTGTGTGTGTGTGTGTGTGTGTGTGTGTGTGTGTGTGTGTGTGTGTGTGTGTGTGTGTGTGTGTGTGTGTGTGTGTGTGTGTGTGTGTGTGTGTGTGTGTGTGTGTGTGTGTGTGTGTGTGTGTGTGTGTGTGTGTGTGTGTGTGTGTGTGTGTGTGTGGCTGCAGGAGAGGGACCGGTACGCCTACAAGATCCACCTCCCCGAGACGGTGGAGCAACTGAGGAAATTCAACGCCAGGAGGAAGCTGAAGGTCAGCGCGCTGCAAGCGTAGATTCAGCACGATGCGAGGCCGAGATAAGAGGAAGTGTGGCCTCCTCCTCCTCCTCCTCGCCGTGCGGCGTCGCCACCCTGTAACACTTGCGCTCTTCATCCACCTCCCAGGGTGCAGTGCTGGCTGCTGTGTCCAGCCACAAGTTCAACTCCTACTACGGCGACCCCCCCGAGGAGCTCCATGACTTCTCAGATGACCCCACCTCCTCAGGTACACCGGCTGGCCTCCGACCTGCAGCGTCAGACACGTGTGTGTGTGTGTGTGTGTGTGTGTGTGTGTGTGTGTGTGTGTGTGTGTGTGTGTGTGTGTGTGTGTGTGTGTGTGTGGAAGCATGAAACAATAGAATCAAAATCATTTTTGATTTGTGTTTAATCTGAGGGTTTTTACTGAACTTTAACCCAGGAGCTAAATCTGAACCTTTTTTGGGCACAATCAAGCTGTAAACATCCAGCAGGGGTTTCACATGATACTCGTACTTCCCGCGATCTTTGATTGAGCCTCAGAAATTAAACTTCACAGATTGAGCCTAATTATCCCCATTAATATTTAAACATTTAGATTTATTCATTATAGCATCAATAGCGACATGAAACCGATGATAATCTGGCTCGGCTTGAGATAAAACTCAGAAAAAAGTCGAAATACTGTGTTACAGTCCTCTCTTCACTGAAATAGCACAGTTAATGAAAGAAAGTGATGTCAGTGTTTTACACAGAATAAAATCAATACATCATACGATTTCCAGCTTTAAAAACAAAATCCGTAAACTCAAGTTTCTGTAAAAGAGTGCCGGACTATGATATATTACAGGAAGAAGCTAAACCTAAAGCAGCTGAACTGAGGAAGTGGTCCGGCCTGAACTATGAGCCTCGGGAAAGATTGCATGCGTGTGGCTCTCGACCTTGTCATGTGAGGCCAGAGGTGAAACTGAGCATCACTTTCTCGCTCGCCCTCCTCCTCCGCCGTGCTTTTCTATTCCCGGCGCTCGGCCAGCTGTCTGTGGAGAACTTCCCCTCTTTAAATGAAGACGCCGCGTTGCCCAACGGCCTCACTTCCCTGTCTCAGGACCTCGCTCTCACTTCCCCTGACGGATCGATAGGCGGCAGTTTGCAGCTCGGGGGTCGCGTTCCCCGCTCTCCGACTCCGGCGTGTCCTTTCTGCTGAGCCCGGCAGTCTGTCCCCCGGCCTGCTTCCTGCTTCATTTGCAGCCGCTGAACAGCTCTGCCAACTTTTGCTGACTTTCTCTCTCTCTCTGTCGCCTCCTCCTTCCTCCCTCTCCCTTTGTTCTCGCCTCCTCCTTTCACTCTGAGGTGTTAAACTATATTCGTATTTGCTCCTCTAATCTCTGCCTCTCTTCCCTTTGCTGGTGTTTTTTTTTTTTCCCTCCCGCTGTGCCGTCTGTAGGACTGCTAGCTGCCGAAAGTACGTATCCCCATTCCCACCACCAGATTCATGATGGGAACATCATCATGACATCACTCGCTTTTTAGTTGGCTTTTTATTCCCCCCCTCAATGACAGAAATCTTTCCCTCCTCTTTGTCTCCTTTTTAAAAGAACAGTTTTTTTTTTATCATGTAAACACAATCTGTTCACATGCATCTTGCAAAGTTCACATTAAGAAGATAGATTAATAAGATATTGGAAATGTGATTCAAGTGAATCGATGATTCAGGACTTCTCCTCAAAGTGCCTGAATCCAACATAATCATGTTAGTTTCCTGTGAAATGTTTGCTCAGGTGTGTTATTGGTGTGCACACGGTACAGCCGGCTTGAGAAAAGTGTTGAAGCTAGTATTTAGGTATAATGATGCACGTAAACTGAGTTATTAGCAGCTTAACCCAACATGTTCCCACCTCTCGGCTTCATATCATTTAAGTTGCATTTCTGCTCTGTCAGCACATGTTTGTATCTAATCTCCATCTCGGTCTTCAGTCGCGCCAAATTCAAACGTAAAACAGTCCGAGGTTTTAGCCTTTCGACGGCGCGAGTCAGTCCTTTCTCCGCTGCACATTATTTTTCCCTTCTTTGCCCTCATCCTCACCTTTTGACTCACTGAAGTGACTTTCCTCTGCTGTTGTATTGATGCCATGTACCGCTGTTTCTCTGGTTTTGCTGCATGTGTGGGCGATGCAGCAGGTACTTGGGGTTCCACTGGTTCTGGGTGTTTGTGTGTGTCGTCTGTCTTCGTGTCGCTGTCGTTTTCCCCGTCTTTTCTTTCTGCCTGTTTGTGAATGCGAGTGGAGTGTCAGTCCCGTTCTGTGTTGGCATTGTTTGTAATTCTTTTTCTTTCTGGAATGTTTGCTCGTTGTACACGTTGGATGTTTCTTGGGTGTTTGTGTTTCAGCCTATGTGTGTGTGTGTGTGTGTGTGTGTAACCTGGACGTGTGTGTGTGCAGGGGCAGTATCGCAGGTTTTGGACAGCCTGGAGGAGATCCATGCGCTGACGGACTGCAGCGAGAAGGACATGGACTTCCTGCACAGCGTCTTCCAGGATCAGCACCTCCACACACTCTTAGACGTGAGTGCTGCGACGCCAAACACGCCCACTAGATGTCAGGAGAGCTCAATAATGACCAACCTCACCAGCTCATCCGAATAAAATTCTGCACTTCTTGTTTTGTTTTGTTTTTTCCAGCTTTATGACAAAATCAACACCAGGTCGTCTCCTCAGATCCGAAATCCCCCGAGTGACGGCGTGCAGCGAGCCAAAGAGGTGAGGGTCTTTAACGCTGCTGAAATTGAGGCGCATTCTTCAAGCCTTGAAAGTCACTCCTCTCTGACCCGTCCACCCAGGTACTGGAAACCATCTCCTGTTACCCGGAGAACATGGAAGCCAAGGAGCTACGGAGGATCCTCACGCAGCCTCACTTCATGGTGGGATCTTTATCAGGACACACCCTGGTTTGGTTGCATGTGTAATCACATCCCGCCGTGTCAGAAGTCGGGCTCCTCTAACTCCCTCGGTGACAAAGCTGCTTAGCACCTGAGCTCGGCGAGCGCTCTGTGCGGGTGAGACGCGAGCATTAGGGCGTTTGGACGTGCAGAGGAAACACGCGGCGGAGGCGAGGCATGGATCCCGTTTAGGGTGCGTTCCACGCGAGTCCTAGCTGAATCGGAGCCGGGGGAGACGGTCGCGGCCCCCGGGAGGACGGCGCCACTTCGATCCGAGGTACGACGTAGTTCTGAGGGCGACGGCGTCGTGGCAAGAGAAGCGGAGGTGTTTCTCTTGGCCGATTCGGTCCGTGACACTCGCCGGGAGGCGTCACGCCCGAGGTCTGCGTCAATCCAATTAGCCCCGTCCCGATCTGTGACACCGCCGGCTGTGTTCCAGCCTGCCGCTGGCACTTAGCAACACCGCGAGCGGAAGCGGGTCAAAGGAGTTTAGCACAGCAGCGTGAGGGGAAAACACACCTCCATTCGTCTTCTTCTGCAGAATGATTTATCGCTCCTCAATCAATCTTTCGCATGCAAGATCGCGATGACGACAAACGTGCAGTACACTGCGCAGCTTGATCTGGAAACAAACCTTGTAAATTGACTTGACATGACAACCAGGTGGCGACTGTGTGTGTGTGTGTGTGTGTGTGTGTGTGTGTGTGTGTGTGTGTGTGCGTGTGTGTGCGTGTGTGTGCGTGTGTGTGCGTGTGTGTGTGTGTGTGCAGGCTCTGCTGCAGACCCACGATGTGGTGGCCCACGAGGTCTACAGCGATGAGGCGCTGAGGGTCACCCCCCCGCCCACCTCGCCATACCTGAACGGAGACTCCCCCGACAGCACCAACGGAGACATGGACCTGGAAAACGTGACCCGGGTTCGCCTGGTCCAGTTCCAGAAGAACACGGACGAGCCCATGGTGCGGCGGCAGAGAGAAACCGTCACTCCACGCCACACGATCGTAAACCGTCACACAGTGCTGAACGCTCTCAACTCTCTCTGGTCCCGTCTCCTGTAGGGCATCACTCTGAAAATGAACGACCTCAACCACTGTATCGTGGCCCGCATCATGCACGGTGGAATGATTCATCGACAAGGTGAGCAAAAGGCCTCTTTTGTTACGCGAGAGGAGGAAACCGGATTTTCGCCTCAATTTGACCTTCTGCCAATTCCTGTGTCGTCCACTTCAGGGACTCTGCATGTCGGGGATGAAATCCGAGAGATAAACGGCATCAGCGTGGCCAATCAGACGGTAGAACAGCTCCAGAAGATGCTGGTCAGTCTCGTGTGACTTTACTCCGCTTTGAGATTGTGGTCGTAGCACATTGTCACTGGGTTTTGGTCGTCATGTTATGAAAACTTTCCAGGATGATTTAGTACATTTATAAGTAAAGATTCTCTGGTCTTTGCAGAGAGAGATGAGGGGCAGCATCACCTTCAAGATCGTCCCCAGTTACCGGTCACAGTCGATGTCCTGCGAGGTATTAAACCCTCCAAAGTCTCACCTGGTCGTGTTTCCAGAACCTGCGTCGTGAGTAAAGCGTTTCTTCTGTCCTGCTGCAGAAAGAGTCTCCGGATTTGTCTCAGCAGTCGCCTGCGAACGGTCACGCGAGCGTCACCAGCTCCATCCTGGTAGGTCTCCACTCCCTCCTCCCTGCTCCAGATGTGAGAAGCTGCGAACGCTCAAATATCGGACTGAAAACAAACAAGGATAAAGCCGATAGAAATGGCCCACAGTGTTCTGAGATGCCGTCTCCTTTCAGGATCTGCCGTCGACGATCCAGCCCAAAGGCCGCCAGGTGAGCCCCCCCCCCCCCCCCCCCCCCTCCCCGCCCCCACATGTGAATGTGTCACGTGGGAGAGACGACCCTCATCGTCCCATCACATCGGTTTCCGTTTCCATCACCTAAAACTGACTCGGACACGGGCTCTCTCTCCGTGTGTAGCATGTCGTCTCATGCTACAACATCACACACACACAAAGTATAAAGCTGCAGCACAGACTTTAAATAAGACCACCCCCCCTCCCCCCTCCCCTCCCGCCTTCACCTTCATCACACGTCCTTTTGTTTATGCCCCCACTTCAACATTTTCTACTTGCATGATATATGTGTGTGTGTGATGCTCTCAACCCCATAGATCTCCAGACCTGCTATCAAGGACAAATTGTCCATCAAGGTAAGCGGTATCTCTTGGGACCCTCGGTAGAAGTAGACCCCCCCCCCCACACACTCCTTGTACATCCTGCCCCCTCCTCTCCCATTGCAAAGTATGGTCCCTGCTCATAGTGGTGTTTGGCTCCCGTGCCGGCGGTTCCTCGGGGTGTGGGCGCACGAGCCGGCGGAGAAGCGGCACAGAGCTTCCTTCATCCGCTCGCCGATCTAAATGTCTCTGCCTCTTTTCTGCTTCGCCTTAAATTCTCTTGATTTTGCTCCGTCTGAAGAGAAGCGGTGTGTTTCTCAAAAATCTGTGCAGCTTGGCTAATCATGACCCCCCCACCACCACCCCCCGCTCCCCCGTGGCATCGCACAGCCCCCATCCTCTCCCTCTGTCGGGGAGCAACTTAATAGGTTGTTTGGTTCTCTCTCTCTCTGTCTCTCTGTCTCTTTCACCTCTCTCACCCTCCCAGATTTACGTCCGTGCTCAGTTCGAGTACGACCCGTCGAAGGACGACCTCATCCCCTGCAAGGAGGCGGGCATCCGCTTCCGGGTGGGCGACATCATCCAGATCATCTCCAAGGACGACCACAACTGGTGGCAGGGGAAGCTGGAGAACACCAAGAACGGCACGGCGGGCCTCATCCCCTCGCCGGAGCTGCAGGAGTGGTGAGAACCTCACGGCTCTTTAGCATTCGCTGTTGCTACGGCGACGTAAACGAACCACTTTGACATATGAATTTTAGGCTCCTGAAGGTGTTTCAGACTAAAGTTTTATGGTGATAAAGCCCAGCCGGGATCACAAGTGAGGACGTTTTAGCAGTGTGTGTGTGTGTGTGTGTGTGTGTGTGTGTGTGTGTGTGTGTGTGTGTGTGTGTGTGTGTGTGTGTGTGTGTGTGTGTGTGTGTGTGTGTGTGTGTGTGTGTGTGTGTGTGTGTGTGTGTGTGTGTGTGTGTGTGTGTGTGTGTGTGTGTGTGTCCTTGCAGGCGTGTGGCGTGCATAGCCATGGAGAAGACCAAACAGGAGCAGCAGGCCAGTTGTACCTGGTTTGGCAAGAAGAAGAAGCAGTACAAGGATAAATACCTGGCCAAGCACAACGCAGGTGAGGAGTTTACACATCTCAACCGTTCCACTGGAGAAAAGCTAGTTTCCTCCTGTTTCCACTGACTTTGTTGTATTTGATTGCTGAACTGAAGGTTATGTGCAGTGAATGAACCCTTTGTGGTAGATGTGAGCGGCCTTGTGCGTGTTTTCCCCTCCGAGAGCCCCTCTTCTACCGCAGCCTCAAGTTTTGCCTGGTTTTCCAGTGACTAACAGCTTTGTGTTCACTTTTTGGTTCAACTTGTCTTCTGTTCTGTTGTGTGTTGATTAACCCTTCCGCTCCTGCCCTTTGTCCACCTTCCATGCTGTCTCTTACCCAATGACATGGCTGCATGTAAGTAACTCCAGACGGCTGGAATCCAGCTTCTGTTGGTTTTATTTCTTCCTCTCTCTCTTCCTCTCTGCGTTCACACCTCCTCCTCCTCCTCCTCCTCTTCATCCCGCCTCCTCAGCTTCTCCTCTCCGTTTGTAATTCAGACCGAGGAGACGCTGGTTCAGCTCCATTCTGTTTACCGGTGTGAGCGAGCTTAATGAGCAGGCTTTCTCCAGGCTTCTGACCTTCATGGATTCTGCTTGATTGAATAAATCCGAGTTTAATAAAACTCTATAATTGAACCGTCTGAATTACATGGACGATCTGAAGGCAGCCCTGCAGAAATCCTCCTGCAGTGGGTCTTCACAGTGTGGGGAGGTTGTTTATGCCGCACTTTGAAAACCCGTATCCATCTTCATGAAGGCATGTTCTGAAAGGCGGGTTTCTAGACAGACTGCTGTTTTTCGCGTCATAGATCAGTCATGTTTCCTTGAGCTTTTCCTCGCTCCAGCATGTGGCGGCGCTGAACCTCGTCCCGCACTAACGCCGCATCTCTCCCGTGGCAGTGTTCGACCAACTAGACCTGGTGACGTACGAGGAAGTGGTCAAGCTGCCGTCGTTCAAGAGGAAAACGCTGGTTTTGCTCGGTGAGCGGGTCCTTTGCAATATTGTGGGCGGGCCTTCAAACCTTTCAATCTGTAAGTGACGCCGCCGCCGACTTCCCCCACCTGGTTTCTGATTGGCCGGTCGTCTTCCCCGCTGTCTTCTGGTCCAGGCGCTCACGGAGTCGGAAGACGGCACATCAAGAACACGCTCATTACCAAACACCCCGACCGCTTCGCCTACCCCATCCCCCGTAAGAGCGCCCCGGCGATCCCAGCGCCGCAGCACAGCGCCGCGGCCGACGGCGTGGCGCCCGGGTCACAGTTTGGTCTCTCTGTCCCAGACACGACTCGGCCCCCGAAGAAGGACGAGGAGAACGGGAAGAACTACTACTTTGTGTCCCACGACCAGATGATGCAGGACATCAGCAACAACGACTACCTGGAGTACGGCAGCCACGAGGACGCCATGTACGGCACCCGGCTGGAGACCATCCGGCAGATCCACGGCCAGGGCATGATCTCCATCCTGGACGTGGAGCCACAGGTGGCCGTCCCTTTAAATCCCACATGTGATTAGGCTGTTAATCCTTCACACAAACTGGGGGTAATTAAGCGTGTGTGTGTGTGTGTGTGTGTGTGTCCCTCCTGCTTTCAGGCGCTAAAGATCCTCAGGACGGCCGAGTTCGCTCCTTACGTCGTCTTCATCGCGGCGCCCACCATCACCCCCGGCATGACCGAGGTACACGCTCACAGCCACGCCTCAATCCTCCTTTTGTCAGCCTCCTGCACGAACTCACCGACTAATCCAGCCACACTCAGCCCAGTGTCGGACACCCGCTTCGTTAACGTTCCTTCTTGTTTTGCTCACGGCTTGTTTGTTTCTTAAGCATGTTTGTATTTTCTTTGGCATGTTCCGTTTTCATTTGCGCCAAAGGTCCCAAAGTGGTGCAGGAAACTGCCTGTAAGTACCGATGAGCCGGCGCGAGTCGAGCCCGTAGGAAGGCTCGTTGAGCCTCTTGTGTTTGTGGACGTAGCAGATGTCTAGCTTTGTTTCACCCCTGTTCCTTTTGATTTCCTCCTCTAATCCATCCCATAATCCCTGTGTTTGGGTGCTTTCTCAGTGGTCCTTCCTCATTATGGGATAAAGCTGCCTCAGCGTCTTCCCCCTCCCTCCAACGCCGCACAGTTTCATATGAAGTTTCCAGTGATTTTAACCGAAATGAATCTGCTCAAAGCTTAATTATGGGCTTGAAATATTCACGTTTTAATAGATGCGGACTAAAACAGGCCAGCATTCAGTCTCGTAAAACATTCATTTATAAAGAACAATCTTGAAAACATCAAGTTTACACAACAGCAGCTTTATGATGGAGGCAAAGCGACTCTTCTGAAAAGCGCAGTACTGCACATGCACACAAGTAGATCGGTAAACTTAAGATTACTTATAACTTCAATAGAAAAGTGTTAAAAGCATAAAACACACATTTTTTGGCTCCGTTCTGCAAGAATCCCATCAGTTTTTGTGGCTTGGATGGGGGTGTGTTGACGTTCTCGACGCTTACATGAGCAGACAGACGCATTTAAAGAAGTTTGAATGTTTACAGGCGAGCTGCTCTCTCTCTCTCTCTCTCTCTCTCTCTCTCTCTCTCTCTCTCTCTCTCTCTCGCTCGCCCTCAGGACGACTCTCTCCAGCGGCTCCAGAAGGAATCGGAGATGCTGCAGCAGACCTACGCCCACTACTTCGACCAGACCATCATCAACAACGAGATCGACGACACCATCCGCCTGCTGGAGGAGGCGGTGGACCTGGTGTCCACCACCTCCCAGTGGGTGCCGGTCTCCTGGGTCTACTGACCCTGACCCCCCCCCCCCCCCCCCCCCCCCCCGGCCATCTCCCCGCCCATCACGTCTCTCTCTCTCTCATCGGAATCACGTTTCCTGTAGATGAACTGTTGCAGAAAAAGAGGGAAATGAAGAAT
This sequence comes from Blennius ocellaris, assembly GCF_963422515.1. NCBI lineage: Eukaryota > Metazoa > Chordata > Actinopteri > Blenniiformes > Blenniidae > Blennius > Blennius ocellaris. Next base: position 4,365,483 of record NC_137673.1, on the reverse strand, counting down.
TGACTTGACGCCTCATCGAGCCCCCCCACCCCCACCTCTTTTTTCTTTTCTTTTCTCAGCAGCCTCAAAGGCACATCGTTGTGTACATATATACATATATATATATAAATGATAAAAAAAAAAAAAAAAAAAAAAAAAAAAACATCAAGTGAATATGGTTCTGTCCTCATATAGTTGGCGGGTGGGGAGCGGCGGGGCGGCGTGGTAGATATTTTGTACTTTCTTTTGTAATCGACGGATGGAGGAGCTTTGGAAAGGCAATAGCGAGCATGACCATAAAGCAAGTGTGCGTGTGTGAGCGCGCACGTGTGCGTGTGTGTGTGTGTCGGTACTTCTCGTGGTACTTTTGCGTCCTCCTGCCCATCATCCCCCCCCCCCCCGATACAAACAAGGCTGAAGCACATCAGTAGCTGCTATAGTGGCGACAAGTGACGGCTCCGCGTGCAAGTCCGAGCTAGAAGACGGGGAAAAAAAATGTTAAGCACAGGAAACTTGGCAGTTTCACCCCCCAACACCCCCCCCCCTTTTTCGTGCCTTTCAGTTTGTTGAAGGAGCACACTGCCCCCCCCCCTTGCTGTATCCCCACCTCCCTCCCTTCTCGATGGTCTTTGTTTACATCTCAGTTTGCACAAAAGTGGACAATGAAGAAAAACATGTTAGTGCACCTCGGTCTTCATCGCATCTACGCCCCCCCCCCCTCCCCCTCTCCTCCTCCACCGCCTCCGGAGACCAACACCTATGCACCATCTTCTCCAGGTGAAAAGCGACACGTCCGAGGGGGAAAAGAGGGAGTAGGTGGGATGAATCGCATCCCAGAGCCACCGATTTTTGGAACTGTTAACTGTCGTCTTTAAAAAAAAAATATATATATATATAAGAAGTATTCTTGTTTTTTTGGGGGGGAGAGAAAATAACAAAATTTTTGTGTGTAAATGTTTCAATGGTGCGTACGTCATACGAGTGAACTACCAAGAGCCAGTGTATATTAACCCTGAAAAGATTAAAAAAGAAGAAGCTCAGTATGTGACCTAACCTCTTCATGCTTGACCAGAAGTGGCGCAACACCCCCTCCCCCCCTCCCGCCTGTGTAAGGAGAAGATCGTAGGAGAAAATGGAGAAGAAAAAAAGAATTAACTAAACTACAACCCAACCTGAAAGAGTGAATGTTCGGAGAGCGGCGCGGGCGCTGTTGTGCCACTCCGAGTGAAGCCGTTTCATTTCCAGTCCTGTGTAAATTACCTCTGCAAATGACAAAAGCAGCTCTTCTGTATGAAATGTTGTTCTCTTTCTTTTTGTTATTTCATTTTTAAAAAAAAATATATTTCCTTTTACGTGTTTAAAGCGCCTCGTCCTTGCGTGAGTGTGTTCTTTTTGTCGTGTCGACACGATAATACTTGCAAACACACATCGTTCTACAAAGAGAAATGCAATACAGATATTTATGATGTATGTATATTTATTTAAAATATAATATATATGAACAACCCTCAGTACACATACAATGTTTTAGTCATGTGGAGGAAATGTGTCTATAGCCATCAGGGGGCGCCACAGCCTGCTGGCTGGGATGGAAAGCAGAGATGATGAGATTGATACGGTAACACAACAAAACACCACAATGTAAAGGCGCAGCAGTCGCTGTTTCCCGGGGACAATATTTTCTGACGGACTTGGGACCGGAGGGGACAACGGTTTCTAACATTAAGGAGAGTTTAATGAGACGTAAGTAAAGTACTGTTGCATGATTAATTCCATTATGCGTTTTCAGATATCGGCAATGTTGATCACTATGTTGAAATTGTCATAACGTTGTGTGTTTGCTCTTTCGTTCCATCATTTGGTTCCGTCAGAAAATATGGTCCCCCGGGAACAAAGCCTGTTCTTCCTGGAGGAAGTATAATGTAAAGTGAGAGAGCGTTGCTGCTGAATAATTATTTAAACCATTATGTTGGAATCAAAGACTTTTTATATGGACTGTTTTTCTAACAGTGACAATAAAATATTTCAATTCAAATCAATTTAATTACGCTTCAATCAATTCTCCCAATACTCCGTCCGGAAGAACAGGCTTTGTTTCCCGGGGACCATATTTTCTGACGGACTTGGGACCGGAGGGGACAACGGTTTCTAACATTAAGGAGAGTTTAATGAGACGTAAGTAAAGTACTGTTGTATTATTAATGTCATGTGTTTTCATATATCAGCAATGTTGATCACTGTGTTGAAATTGTCATAACGTTGTGTGTGCTCTTTCGTCCATCATTTGGTTCCGTCAGAATATATTGTCCCCCGGAAACAAGGCCTGTTCTTCCGGACGGAGTATTGGGAGAATTTAATGAAGCCTAAGTAAATTGATGATTTAAATAATTATTCAGCAGCAACGCTCTCTCACTTTACATTATACTTCCTCCAGGAAGAACAGGCCTTGTTATGGATGAATACTCAGTTACCACTCAGTATCACATCTGTTGACATGGGTGTTTTTTATAATTGTTATGCATTTTAACAGCAGGGCACCACTTTCAGCACACCCATGCGTTCATTTGTGGAGACACTTTCGTGTTACTTTTCATGCTACCTGCACATTTGCACATTATCTGCTTCCGTGTCCAAGTCTGGATTCACTTCTGATTTTATTCTCGGAGGAGGTTTTACCTTTTAATGTGGTTCTTGCTCGATACTCTTCATAACAAGTGGAGCACTTTTACTTCTCTGCAAATTTTGTGAGATAACAACAAAGTTAGAAACTAAATGGGAATTTTCTCGGGTCTGAAACGAGACGAAGGATCTTCCCAAAAAGTTCAGAGTTAATAAGACACATCAGGTGAAACGAGGCATTTTCCTGCTCCCTCTTCTTTTGGAGTTCATGATGTTCTCCACACAAAACTGTGACAAAATATTTCAATCATTAAAAAAATAGTTAAATTTTTTGGCATTTTTATTTAAATTTCTATGTATTGTTTTGTTCCGTTATTCTGTGGCTCCATCTGCTGGCCAGTAAATATCACTGCAGGAAGAAAACCACAACTCCTTCAACTGGCTTCCATATTTTCTGATGTTTTGTGTATTATGACCTAGTTTGTTGTATTTATCCCGTCTATTTCAGTAAGTTTCACTCTGTGGCCAATTAATATTTAATAAAAAATTATTATTTTTCACCCGTTTCTAAAGCTTTGCGCTCATTGGTTAACATCCACGCCTGAACAGGCTTTAATGAGTCCTCTGATGGCCAAAACGTCCCGAGCTTGTACCGAGAGGAAAATATAGACTCAGATAAGCTGCACCAGCTCGTGTTTGAATATAAAACAAGGGCAGAAAGTGGATGGTGAATTTAGCCCAGTGACCAGTTTGTCAGCGCAGCTCAGACAATCCCTGTAACCTTGTTAACTGCTGAATTCAGACACATGACCGTCAAACGTCTGAAGCCGAGCAGCAGGCACAATGAGGACTTTGTGGATGAAGAGCAGCCGAGGAAGTGAACGCTCCGGTTGGTTTGTTGTCTGAAAAACAGTGCAGTAGGCCTTTATTTAAACATGGTAGTGCTTTTCTTGCATACATAATTAGTGATCTGTTGCACAAATAGGTTACATTCAATATGGCCACAGATTAAAAACAATCAACATAAAAGAGTCATCGCTGTCTTTCTGCAGCAGATGGAGCTAAAAGAAGATTTGTACAGAATTAAAACCACCGCGGAAGGAGAACGTGACACTGAATTGTTGCACTGTGATGCAGAAGCATGCATTCTGCTCTGAAGAGCTGGACCCCACGACGACAACTATGTGCATCGTGTCTTAAGAAGTCCGGAAGTTTACGCGATCATTTACAGGTTGAGTTTCATGAGTCTGTTGGGGGGGGGGAGAACAAATCACACCAAGTGGTTCAGAAACAACCAGCTGAAGAATACGTATTGCTTCCAGGCTGCAGGCTCTCAGACATTTGGAGAAAAAAAACAAAAATGTAAGGACCAGTGAGGGGAAAAAAACAAGACAACACACCAAAACTTTAAAACACTCGCCGACCCAGTTTAAAAATCATTCAGACAGTTCTTGTGCAAAAATATCTTCCTTAAGGAATGATTAGATATGACAGAATGTGATGGCACGTCGATATTTCCTCTCAAAGGTTACGCAATGGAAAGAGCAAACAAAGACGAACAGGAACATACATTCAGCCTTTCTTCTGTGAAGGTGAACTTCTAAGTGCAAATCGTTGCCTCACAGCTCACAAAAAGATGCGATTACGTGAAGAGTTTTTGGTCACAATGTGTTCTGAAACTTCCCGAGGACCCGATTGTCCCTCCGTTCTTGGTATTTAAATGCCGCGAGAGTGAAACGTGTGATTCCCAGAGCCTGAGTGCTCCTCGCCTCGTCACTGGGACGTCCAGAAAACCCTGAATGTCGTTCTTCAGTCAGTTCCTCTGCAGATTCACGCCCTTCGTGGCAGCTACATGTTAAAACTTGACCTGTAAGCAGATGGTACCAACACTTGAAGAACCGCGCCGGCGTCGCAGCGATGAGCTTATATGTCGGCCGAAGACGAGCAGCCGTGCGAGTGAAACGGGATCGTTTGAGGCGTCGATACGATTCTGTGAGAGCAACAGTCGCGGTTTAACTCGAGCAGGAACTCCGCTCCCGACTCTGTCGATTGGAAAAAACCAAGAAATGCCCCGTGGAGACGCAGGTTGTTTGATTTCCATAGCGAAAGGAATATTTAAGAGTCACACTAGCTGCCCTGCGTCGGAGACCCTCAGACTGTAAACACCTCCGTCTGTCGACACCCAGTGACCACCCACATCTGGAACAGAGAACACTTTTGAAACTTGTGTGAAATTTCGCCAGCTTTTCTATCGGCCGGTTAAAACTTAACAACCCTGATTAGAACGACTGTACTTCATATGTTCCCACTTAAAATTAACCCAAACAACAGTTTGATGACGTCTGAGCTCACATCGAGTCCTGATCAGTCGAGAACAGCTTCAGTTTGAGCGTGTGTGTGTGTGTGTTTGTGTGTGTGTGTGTGTGTGTGTGTGTAGATCCCAGGGAAAAGGGTGATTATTAAAAGTCTTAAACACGAAGCCGTTAGTGGAACGTTTGACAGTTTCTCTGCCTGCGTGCAGAAGGCGTCCTCCTCCTCGCGGGCCTCCACACGCCCCTCCACCCAAAGTACCCCGCTCCCATGTGGCCGGCGAAGCGAAGCGACGACGCACAGCCACCAGCGCCTCCGGCCCGCTCAGTTCTGCGGCGTGCAGAAGTACGTCTGCGAGCCGCAGAAGTAGTTCTGAGGCGTGGAGTAGAAGTTGGCGTGGTGGTGGTGGTGGTGGTGGTGGTAGTTGCCCTGCGGGGTGGAGTAGTAGTTGTGGTGGTGGTGATGGTGACTCTGCACGTTCCCGTAGGCGAAGAGGAGGGGGGCGGTGGACGACGGCGGCTGCTCGGCGGACGCCGCCACCCCCGCCGCCAGACTCCCGTTGCGCTGGATGGAGCCGTACCAACTGGACACGCCCAGCTGGGGCGTGGTGGAGAGGAGGCTGCCGGGGAGGAGAAGAGGTGTTGCAGGAGGTGACCTTCCTCCACAAAGTGTGTGTGTGTGTGTGTGTGTGTGTGTGTGTGTGTGTGTGTGTGTGTGTGTGTGTGTGTGTGTGTGTGTGTGTGTGTGTGTGTGTGTGTGTGTGTGTGTGTGTGTGTGTGTGTGTTCCCACCTGGCCCGATCAGCCCGGCTGCTGATGCTCCTGGACAGATCGTCGTCGCTGTCGTACCGTCGCGGATTGTCAAAGAAGTACGCCCTGGAGCTGAAGCTGTGGCTGTTGATCATCCCGCCGGGGGCCTGAGGGGGAGACGGCAGGCCATCAGTCCCCGATCACTTCACATTAAAAAGGCGTCAGACACGGGCGAGGCGTACCAGGTTCTGGTTGGGTCGCTGCACTCGGAAGAACACCACCACCAGGCTGGTTGGGAGCAGCTCCCAGAAGAAGAGGATGATCCCGAACACGAGGTAGGCCACGCCGGTGACCTCCTGCACGTCGGCCTGCACACAATGAGAAAGCTAGTAATGCACCGTCACCTCCTTTTCTGGGAGACGAACGCACGACTTGACATGCAAGGAAGGCAACACGTTGGGAGTTCAGAGACTCAAGCTTAAGCAGGAAGAGGAGGAACGATGCTCAGATGTTGGCCTGCCAGCTGGTCCACACACAGATTAAGAGAATAATTTGTAATATCAGATTAGGGCCACGGATCGGATGTCAGTTGGGATCTATTATGTGTCACAGACACACAGGGAGCCGTGTAAAATGGGTTGTCAGTCTCAGGGCCTGAGCCCCGATGTAGGTCAGGGTGCACACACACACACACACACACACACACACAAGGTTATTTATAGCCGAACAAAGCCCTTTACCCCACTAAGCATTGCTTCCCTATATCTCCCCGGATGTATTGTGTGCACACCGGGCCCGGAGAGGGGGCGTGTGGGTGAAGAGTGTTTCCGGGGTACCTGATCAGAAACGCTGTACCAGCCGTAGTTGAAGAGAGTGGGTCGGTCCTGCGGCGCCAGCGCCACCACCACCAGGTTGTAACAGGCTCTGGAGGTGTACAAGAGGATCACCAAGGCCCCGATGGCCGTGGCTTGACACACTGACGTACCCTGGAGAAAGAGCGATTGCCCCCAAAGTCAGACGTTTTCTGAGACAAACGCAGCCACAAATCTATCAGCCGGGTTTCTATGGGCACCTTGGACTCGAGGTAAACGTTGGCGGACGACATCTTGGCGATTTTGAAGATGCACACGGCCAGAGATATGGCACACAGGACGAACAGGCTGTCGTTGATCAGGACCCGGGCCAGGACCGCGTGCCTGACACCCCCGTCACTACAGATGAAAAGCATTTGGTAGAAGGTGCCGCTCTTCTTCTCTCTGACACAATTCTGTCTTTTGTTTGTGTTTACCTGGGCGATTCGGAGCGCTCCAGGGCTCCCTGCACCAGCAACGCACAGGTTAAATTCACCACCAGGAAGAAAACGCTGAGGCAGAGGAAGAACAAACGCAGAGGAACCCTGGAGACGGGAAACGAGAGGCAATCAACACAGAGACGGGCAGAAACTGTGGCTTTATTCATAAACAACAACTCGTTAAAATTCATGATGTTTGAAGCTGCAAACCGTCTGTTTGCGTGAAGAATAAGGAAGAGAAAAAGGGCAGGAATGACGGATGAAGCAGGGCTTACTTGTATTTGGTGAGCTCCGGGGAATATTTGGCTTTTGCCTTAAACATCACCTGAAGTCAGAGAAGAGAAAAGCCATGAGAGAAACGTCAGTTTGGACGGATCCAGACACCGCGAATTAAAGAACGGGCAGGTGACGTTCTTTTAGAAGCGGAGTGTGAACCTAACAAGGCCCGGGGAGATTCCTCCGCCTCTCCAAAGTAAACAAGCACAAAGTTGTATGTAGGACAATATTAGAGTCGGAGTTTGGGGGAAGAAAAACAAAAAACCGCTGTGTGAAATCATGATTATCGCCACTGACCTCAGAAAACGTCACAAGTCCAGTTTGAGTTCACACAAACCTGGACGCTGCCCGAGTTCACCGTCCTTTACGAGACGTGTTTACCAGAACGTTCTTTATTCAGCTTGAGGGTCAAGGATATTTGATTCAAAATCAAAAAAAAAAAAAAAAAAAAAGCACTCCACTAACAGCCCCTCCACATCTGATTTGCAGATGCACTGAACACAAAGGTCACTCAGCTTTAAGCAAATTTGCTTTAAACCCATCCGCCTCCATATATGCTCAGTCAGCCTTTTGTGTGAGAAAGTAGGCCAGGAGGAGGGGATCTGTAACCTGGGAATGAAGCAACCAGGCAGCAGAGCTCTGCTGGATCCTGGACTTTACCTGCACCACAAACCCCTTCCCTCAACATCTGTGCACATCGTAGCAAATGCACAGAGATAGAAGGGGGGGGGGGGGGGGGGGGGGGGTTTAGTCTGACTCATCAGAAAGCCAGTATTTCCACACATGATGCATGTGGGTGTCAGGCAGCTGTGGCATGACTTCAGATTAAAAAAAAAAAAAAAGGATGTTGCACAACATGCACGAGTGACACTAGTAAGGATCTTTTGAGTTAAAAGTTGAAGCCCGACCAATGCATGTCTGCAGACTTTGACTGACCTGGGTGAAGTAGAGGTTGAGGAGGCAGAGGGTGAAGAACTGCAGGCAGACGGGGCAGCAGTACAGCAGCCAGTAGGCCAGAGGCTGCAGCTGGTTGGCCTGCACCACATTTTTAAAGTAGAAGGAGAAGAGGGTCGTCCGCAGCGCTGCCCACAGCAGGCACAGGAACAGAAAGACGCTCTGGAAGCTGAAGCGCTTGTGTCCGTAGTGCAAAATGAGCCAGAGCTGCAGATAGACGAACACAAACAGGAAGGAGTAGAGGACCGTGTAGATGGTGGTCAGACTGAGCTCCAGCGTTGGGGAGATCGCAGCTCCGGAGGACTCCTTCAGGGAGGTAAACACACGGGAATGGATCTCCTCTCCTGCAGGAAACATCTCCACTGACGGCTCACACGAAACGCATGGGATGCGGTAGAAGGCAAACACACAGAAACTGGGTCAGACCTGCACTAAATGCAACGCGCGAAACAAAAAGACTCCATAAAAACTGTTTATTCTAAAAAGAAGTGTCATTTTCAACCACGACGAGGGGCTGGAAAATGTATTTGGGTCTGGTTTTAAGAAAGGAGAACAAAAACAAGGAGAAGTCCCCCCCCCTGTGATTCTCTGCAAAGCTGCTGTCTGTAAAAAAACAACTTGAGGGGGGAAAACCTCCAGATCAGCTGTGATGCAGTTCTAGACCCGCCCCTCTTTTGACAGTCAAAACGGAAACTGGCTACTCATCGGCCGCCATCTTGGCTCCGGACCAACCTTGTTTTCGAGAGAAACAGCTGTGTGCGGAGCCACGGAGCCTCGCCAGTTTCCTGCACTGGATCTTACTGGGCGAAGGAAAACAACAGCTCATTGGCTCGCCTTGTCACCCAGCCTCCACAATTCTCTCCTCCCATTGGTTGACGATGATGTCAGCTGAAAATAGTCCCGCCCTCTTTCCATCCGCGATTGGTTGTTGGTTCAACGCAAAACGTGTTCCCCATATGATTGGCTAGCGCAAACACGTGGTCGTCGTTAGCTTCACAGTGTTTATCAGACATGGAGCATCAGTCATTAAAGTCATTTTTTACGATTTTCTGGGGAAATAAAACCTCTGAAACTCGATGTATCTGCGGCCAAATGTCATCCGGACACGCACGTTGTAGTTATTGTGTTAGCGTGAGCTGTTTGAAGATGTAAACAAACAGGCTAAGTAGCTAGCATCAACCCGAATGGGCCAGATGTTTTTTACACTGTTAGCTAATCAACTGTTATAACATGTATTTTTTTTATTATTCCACTACGGTGTTTGTGGTGTCATCGTAAGAGTAATGTGAAAGTCTGCACTCACCGTCCCAGGTAACTGCACCATCACGTCACTGCTTATGAAACAATGTGAATGTGGCAAAGATGCTTTTCAAGACATGTACAGACTTTTTAAAGTTAAAATAGCTAATTATATAGTATGAATCACATCATAGCAATCCTTTCCTCATTTCCATTTGTCATTATAACAACATCTGTGTCTCTGTGTATTCTAGGAAAGTAAAGTCTTCATCAGCATCATGTGGACGTGTGTTGTTGTCTTCATGCTCTGGATGACTTCAGGAGGATGTACAGTCCAGGCAAACACCTCGAATCTGATCGAGTTCACGGCTGCAGACTTTCATGACAAATTACACTCGGGAAAGATGATGTTTCTGTATTTTGAGCGTCAAGGTAGGCTCTGAAATATAACGAAAACACTGAATAATTAGGTCCACAACTGTATTCCATTAATCTCCTGTGCTGCTGTTCCCAGTCTCTCCGACCATCTCTCTGTTTCTGGTGGAGTTGGAGAAGTCTGCCGAGGCCCTGCAGGACTATGGAGTGCTGGTGGGAAAGGTAGCCGGAGTCCCCGTGGTGTTTGGACTCCAACACTGAAGCTCCAGCATGTTAGGATGAACATGTGTTTGTTGTTTCAGGTGAACTGCAACAGAGAAGAAGTGCAGCCATACTGTACTGCTGAACGGCTGCAGCACACAGTGTTCCTCTTCAGGTGGTGTCGATCTCCCAGTGCAGACTTCAACGTTGTGTGACGCGATGAGAGTTAACGTCTCTGTCTTTCTCCTAGAGGTGGGAGGGAGTTCTTGGGTTTTGATTTGGACACCGTGTTCGACGTCAACTCCATCGTCTCCGAAGTCCTGTTGTAAGTTGTGATCATGTCTTGTTGTTGCTTCGAATCACGTTTGTTGGCGTAATTTACCACATGCAGGAGCTTCATCATTTTACCATTGGTGGCCCCTGCCCACCTTGTCCTGCAGTGCGATCCTGCGTGAAGAGGTGAGGTACGTTCACACTGACGCAGACCTGCTGGCCATGGAGAAGACCACCCAAGGGAAGAAGGACATCGTGCTGGGTTACGTTCGCAGTCTGGGGACACAAGGTAGGGCAAAGAGTGTGATCCTCCTCTGCGGGCTGATTGGATTGAATTCATTTGTGCCTGTTTGTGTTGCCGAAGAGCACCGGTCGATGATGGAGACGGCGTACGTGTACGGATCCAAATACCAGTTCATCCTCATCACTGGAGGCCCCGTCTTAAAGTATTTCGAGTAAGTTCTTTTTTTTCCCCCCTCGTTTGTTTTATTTTTCGCTTGCATTTTTTTGATCATGAGAAGAACTAAGCAACATTAGAACAGGTGGGTTTTTGTGCTGCTTATGAGCTGAAAGGGGATAATTTTGGCCACAGACATGCTGCAGATTGACTCGCGTTCACAACGCCGAAGTAAAGAGGAACCACTATGGAGGAACAGGTCATTTCAGACTGTCAGATGAGGTGACTGAACGACCGAGACTCTTAAATTCCACTCAGACAGTCACTTAAATGAAGGCAAAGAAGCTCAAACTGTCTGGAAGGTGGCGAATCGATGACTCAAGTGGAAGAAGTGATGACAAGTCTGACCAGTTGGATGAAGTTGGACTTAACGTGCGCTTGTGTCTGGGTCTGTGTTTCAGCGTCAGCGAGTCGTCCCTCTCGTCTCAGGTGTGGTTCCTCCACTGCAGAGGTCCCAGGAGCTCGGTGACGTCGGACCGCTGCCCCCTGACCCCGATGAGGAAGCCTCTGTCCACCCTGAGCCTGCACTCCTTCCTGCAGCTCATGGAGGCGCCGCTCGTGGTACGACCAGGATGAGACACGCCGGCGTCTGCATCGGTGACGTGAAGGTCTCAGAAAAACAAACGCTTTCCTCCTCTCTGCCGCCAGTCCGACGTGTACGACGACCCCTCCTCGGTCCCGCCCCCACAGTTTCCCTACCAACTGACCCCGCAGGTCTTCATCTTCTCCCGGCCTGAAACCGAGCACTTGGACCGGGACACGGCCGCCGCTTTGGCCCAGAGGCTGCGCGGCCTCGCCCTGCTACTGCTGGTGCACAGGTAAATGTTCTTTTAGTGCCACTCACAATACGACGACGTCCTGCCAGCTGTGTGTGCATCCCCGTGTTTCCACCAGGCAGAGCACTGCAGTGAAAACCCCGCTGGAGTACAACGCTGCTTACAGGCTGCCTGAAAAGGTACGGCGACCACACGCTTACACGGACGGACAAAAGAGCGACAGGTCACCTTACCTACTTGAGGCTTTGTGTGCATTTCCAGAGCTCAGAGGTGAAATATTTCACCCTGCACAGCCTGGATGAGGTGCTGGATCTGTTCACGAGTCAAGAGAAAGATGAAGATGAAGAGGAGTATGAAGATGAAGAGGAAGAGGAGGAGGACTTTGGTAAAGAGATAGTGAAGAGGAAAGAAGGGATCAGACATGAGAATGTGGGTTCACGTCTCTGCCTGCGTCCACAGAGAAGCTGGATGATGAAGTCGCAGCGTCGGTGTTTGAACGGCGAGGCGAGACGCCCGACTCGGACGCCGTCACCCACCTCACCTCGCGCAGCTTCCACGCGGCAGTCGCACAGAGCGGACTCACGGTGGCGCTCTTCTACGTCAAATGTAAGACAGACGGCCTTCTAGTCTGTTGTTTTGTTTCAGAAGAAAACCCTGAATTCCATTTTCACTGAAGTGTTTCTTCCTCCCACTAGGGGACGCTGTTTCATTGCATTTTCTCAGCTCCTTCATTGAGGTTGCAGAGAGACTTGCAGGTAAACGAGATCGTTGATAGAACATTTATTATTTGGATTTCATTTCCTACATCTGTGGATTTTTTTTATAACAAAAATCTTTTTAAAGATGAAACCCATCTTTCTGATGATCTCCTTCAGATTTGGAGGTCGCCGACGTCCAGATGAGCTGTGTGGACTGCGGAGAGTGGACCGACCTCTGCGCCGCCCAGCCTGGCGCCGCCGTCCCCTTCCAGCCAATCACGGTCTTTCCCACCGTCTTGTTCCTCCGCCCCCGACAGTCGGCGCGGCGCTACAGAGGCATGCTGGGTAGTGACGCGCTGCTGCGCTTCATCGTGACGTGAGAAGACGCCTTTAAAGAGAATCCCTCTGTTCAGATTCGGCAGAATCTTTTGGCTGTGAGTTCAAGGCGTGATGTCGTTCTCGTTCTGTGGTGGAACCAGGAGCCGCCGACCTTCGCCCGCCACCTTTTCTTCTGGAGACGATGTGGCGCCGTTCCTCCAGGAGGCGCCGCATCCCGGGCTCATGGGACACGACGTGGACAGAGTCGTCGGGCTGTTTGGAACGCGCGCGCAAACGGGTAGGAGGTTAACGTCGGCTGGTTTTTTGCACGCGGGGGGGGTGACGACGACGCTTCTCTGTCTCCTCAGGTTTGTCTGCGTTCACTGAAGCTGCAGAGTCACTGAGAGGAGAAGTGCTGAGTGGACTGCTGACCGGCACTCTGGCAGAGAAATGGTACCGGCGCTTCTTTGCGGTTGCAAGTCATCCTGAATAGTTGAAGGGAGCAGTTTTAATACAGTCGACCAGGATGTCCTTTTAAGTTTTCTTTACACTTATAAATCACAGAGCTACGCTGGAGTGTTTTTAGAGGCTTTATTTATTCAACGGTACCAGAGGAACTCGCTCGTCTCGGGAGTTGAAGTATCGCCTCTGCATGAACATCAGAAGTTCTCCCTTTGCTTTGCTCTGCTGCAGGGCTGCAGAGCACGGCGTGGAGCTTCCTGCAGTGCTGGTGTTTCCGTCGTGGGGGACACGCTCTCATCCCTTCCGGCTGACTCCTCCGTCGTCGGCTGACGAGCTGCTCACCCACGTGAACTCTGCCCTGCTCCATCCGATGGTCTCTGTCTTTTTGGAGGATCGGGAGTCTGTACCTGCAGCTTGCCGCGGTTGAGTTAATCTGCACCGCTTTGCTTCTCTGTTTCCGCCGAGCAGCCCGAGCTGACGGTGGAGAACCTGCCGGCCTTCCTCTCGCTGGGTAAAGCCCTGCTGCTGCTCTTCGTGGGAGAGGACGAGGACGAGGTCGGGCGGAGGCAGAACCAGGCGCTGGTGGAGGAGCTGAGAGGCGTGGTGGGGCTGGGAGGGGAGAGGATGGAGCGATACCTGCCCTGCTGGATCCACCTGTAAATTCATCCACCTGCTGTCATTCAGTCAATCACAAAACACGTGAATAAATGCTGATGTTTTTGCGGATTTCTATGACAGGGGCCACACTCCAGCTGGCATGTCCATCCTGGGGTCGTACCTGGGATCCATGCCCCCTCTTCCCGCTCTTGTCCTCACACATTTGCCCTCTGGAGACGAGATCTACCAGTACCCACCCAAGCAGCTGATCGAAGCCTCCTCTGTCCTGCAGTGGGTGCAGCGGGTTGAGGACGGGGCTGAGCCCCCCGCAGGTAAAGAGGGACACGTTGCATAAGAACAAAGACGCTATAATAGAGGGAACAAAGTTCAAAATGTGCATCGCGGTATGCACAGCAAACCAGCTGTCGTTTTCTTCTGGAATTCATCCCTTCTGATGTGTCGTCTGTTTGCAGCGATATGCACTGATGACTGAGCCGATGGCTTTCCAACACACTGTGGAGATTACCTTTAGATGTAGATGACTGGGTCAGCGTGTTCTCTGCAGAACGTCTGCGGCGGTGAAATTTTATCTAAATGGAAATGTGTGGCCATCATGGATACAAGAAATAACCCCATTGTGCTGTATGGGCTTTAATCTTCCTGGTCATTATTGAGGCGCAGAGATAATGCAATATTCCCCCAGATGAAGAGAAGAGAGGTTAAAGGAACACTAATTTGTGTTTTATTGTGCTGTGAGAGGATTGTGTGATGACTTTGAAGTGAAGCCGTTAAGACTCTGAACCATGCAGCTGTATAGATGAGAGATTAGATCACAGAGATCTGAGAATCACATCAGCGTTAAGATTTCATTATTGTCGAATGGAAGTTCGTGTTCATCAAGTTGGTGTTGGAAAAACCTTCACTCATCCACTGACTTTTTATCTTTAATTTTACAATACAGCGCTCTGCGGTCAATATATCACAGAGCGCTCGGTTACAGCGTGGATTTAAATCTGAATGCTTCCTGTCGGCCTGTGTAGGGATGCTGGGGGACGATGACTGGCCTCCCACCGGTCACTTCTACGATTTTCTCAAAATCATGGATGCACAAGAAGCCGGCTTCTTGGAAGAGGAGGAGGAGGAGCAAGAAGAAGAGGAGGAAGAACATTTGACCACAGAGGAGACGACAAACTACAATCCAAAGAAAAACCATGAGCCTCATTCTGAACTATAGCAGTTTTGACTTGAACTTAAATAAATACATATTTTTATTCATTCAAAGTATGTTCACAGTTTTAGGAAGTTGTTTTTGTTATATAAAGAAATACAAAGTGGGGAAATATATTAGCTGTCTCTGTGTTGTATGAATGCAAGACCAGCAGGGCAGAATAGGAGCCAAGTTCTGAGTATTATTTCCTCAGGGTTCATTTATCAGGTTGACTTGAGGCCATTGGAGGCTTTTCCCTTTATACAAAGTGTACATTTTTTGCTGGCTGTAGTTTGCAGTGTTGTTGTGTTGGACTGCATCATGCAGACAACTACTAACATTACACCACAAATTTAAAATTTCATTTAAATCTCTCTGTTGACTTCAAGTCAAATTTGAACGGCCGACATGTTGTTTGGAGGTGAGGTGGAGAAACATCTTTTTTAAAGAGGTGTGTGACCTGAATAGCTGAGGGAACATAACGGGGCAGTGGGAGCCTGAAAGGTTGGAGACGTTCATGGACTTTTAACCTTACATGTACTTCTTCACTTTGGTCATAATTGAACACCAACAAATACTGTTCACTTAAATTACCATTAATAGCCTGAAGCCAATGGTTTATTATGAATCAATAACATAATTTGTACAACTTACAAAAAACAAGCCAAAGCAGCAAAAAGAATATAAATAACAAACGAAAGATCGAAAGGACTTCCGCTGTGTTAGTTTGACCTTTTTAAGCGCTAATGAATACAGTATTTTTATGTCCAGATCACTAATACTCTCAATTAAACACACCGACTCAGCTATGATCATGAAAATAAATGATAATGAAAATGTTACAAGCTTTGGCTTATTAAAATGTCAGGCAGGTAATGGAAATGTAAAAAATAATAAAGAGTCCCAATTCCCAAAAGATTCGTCAAACGAGCCCGGAAGTACCGAGGGGTGATTCCTCTTGACACATTTCCGGGTTTGTCAAACGAACCCGGAAGTACCAAGACGACACTCCTCCGGCTCGTGCAGCGAGCGTGTCTTCGTTTTAAAGTTGCTTTACGGTCAATTTACATGGCACAAAGCGCTCCTGAGCGCCCGGCGGTCGGGGTCGGGGTCGGGGTACTGGTGACGGACTCAGCCCACCCGGGCTGCGTTCTGCTGGGGAAGCGGAGGAGCGCCATGGGCCGGGGGAAGTACCAGCTCCCCGGGGGGCATCTGGAGTTCGGGTAGGGGCGGAGTGATCGATCTCACGTGTGCACGGTTCATTCATCATGTAGAACAACAGATTGCTCCTGAATGACTCTGTAAATAATGAATGGTGTACCTGGAATGTCACGGAGTTGTGATTATTGATGATGGTTGATGAGGATAAATCCACAAACTAATTTCATAAATAAACAAAATACAGCAGAAGTGATCTTGGTCGTAGTCAAATGTGCATTAAAGGGACTTTAAAGAGATACAAAACACATCCACAATGGGATTCATCCCAAAAATGATTGCAGAAATCACAATAGTAATTGAAGAGATACAGTAAAGCACAAAGTGGAGACACACAATGACCACAAAAGTACACAAACAGTCATTCCTGGGTCTGACGTGTGGGTGATGTTCTGTCATTGCAGGGAGACGTGGGAGGAGTGTGCCCTCAGAGAAGTGATGGAGGAAGCCGGGGTGCGCCTGGTGAACCTCTCCTTTGCGTCGGTGGTGAACTCCGTCCGGCTGGACGAGCAGTACCACTACGTCACCATCATCATGCGTGGGGAGCTGGACAGGACGCGGTCGGGGGAACCGGAGAACCTGGAACCAGACAAGAATGAAGGTGGGACGACGGGTTGAAGATCGCCTCCTTCCTGAGCCGGTGGTGACGGAGTCTCTGGTTCTTCTTCTCATTTTACCAGGCTGGACGTGGACCTGCTGGGACGAGTTTCCTCCTGAGGAGAAGCTCTTCCTGCCCCTGGCCGGACTGAGACAACAAGGCTATCGACCTTTCAGCGACACACAAACGCAACACTGAAAGTCCCTCAAACATCAGGTGGACTTCATTCTTTTTTTTTTTCTTTTTATTAAAAAACTGAAGACGTTTACATGTCAACATCATCAATGAACACAGACTTTTTGTCTCAGGGGCAGATATTCAATCTTAACAGCTCATCACATGAGCGTGACTCCGGTGGTTCCTGCCGCTAACAGCACAATCCAAAGGGTCGCGGCGGCGGCGGTGGCGGCAGCGGCAGCGTGAAAGCTCTTGTCGTGGGCGTAGGTGATGATGTGGAGGGCTCCGCTGTAGGCCTCCTCACAGGCGGGCTGGATCTGATCCTCTGGCAGCTCGAACTCAAACGTGCCGTTGTCCCTCAGCTCGAAGGTGAAGGTCAGCGGGATGCCCAGCAGGTGGGCCCAGTCTTGTGACGAACCAGTGAAGTTATCTGGAAGAAAAGCTGGTTGTTAAAAGGTGGCAGTGAAACCAGCGCACCTCTTCCCTCCAGGTGGCGCCATCTCATTAGAAGTGCGTTTTTCCTTGATTCTGCCTACACAATATGTCTGCAGGGGTTCCAACAGCGTAGGTCATCCCATTGACTTTCCGAATGGCTTCAGCAGCGGCTTGTCCCACCTCCATCTGCGGACCAGAGGTTTGTTATCGGTGGCTCGGCAATATTCCCACCCATGGTTGTGATTCTCCTCCAGACACGTGGTATCAGTAGCTTGTGTGTCCATGTGAATACCAGCTCAGCGTAGTTGGAGGCGGTGAGGTTGGGGTGACCGTATGGAACGAGGAGCAGCTGGCCGTAGGAGTGGATGGTGAGGAAGCACAGGAAGTCTTCCTTTCGGCTTCCCACGAAGTAGGTGAGGAACTGGGTCTCGGGCTCAGACATGGGAGCGTTCCCACCGTAGATGATTGAGCAGCAGTCAGAAGAGACTCCGACCGCTGTAAAAGACGACACGGGCAGTAAATCTAGACGCTGACCTCTCATGAGAAAGGCAGTGAAAGTCATGTGTTGATGTTTTGTCGGAGCGATTCCATGAGGAACCAGCAATCAAACAACAAAATGCAATAAACTTTATCATCCTGGACTCAAATACTGCCTGGGAACAAGTGTCCACACCCGCAGTAAAACCGATAGCCCAAATGTGGCCGTCATCCACGAGCCGCATAAAGATCCTGAACGTGTGCGAAGGGGAGTTTTCAGTCTGGATGATGAGTACCTGTGGTTTGATCACTGTTACTGATTGATTTTTTTATTCTCCACTCACTTCCCCAGTGTGCATCGAAGTTGCGGTTGAGATCGGTGCCGTCACAGTCGCAACCCGGAGGCGGTGCCGATCGGTTCTTCCTCCACAGGCGAGTCTGCATAGATAGCCGGCGTTTAAGATACACCGCGTGTTACTAGAAATGACGAATACCGATCAAACGCGAGCACTGACCGTGCTGTTCTTCCAGGAGTAGACGTAACCGTCTACGTTCAACACTGGCGTCACGTAAAAGTCCATGTTCTTCATCATCAGCTGCATTTTGGGGTCCGTTTTGTACGTTTGCAGAATCTAGTCCAATGAACACGGGTCAGATTTGTTTGTGCGCGTGTCGGTTAGGAAGCGCTTGCCGGTTTCTTACCTGGCGGACAAAGTACTGACAGAAGGCGGGTGCAATCCACTCCCGGGCGTGTATAGCACAGTCCATCCAGACGGCCTTCTTCTTCACTCCAGTGTCGACGCCGATCTGAGAGACACATTGAGACACACAGGAAACCTGCAGCAGCGCCCCGCGGCCGTGTGCTCCGTCATTACCTTCAGCAGGCTGATGGTCCGGTTTTCATGAGTCTTTCCGTAGTCCACCAGGGTCACCAGGTCGGGGTAATCCTTCACCATCAGCCACATCCAGCTGGTGATCTGTGAAGAGACGCGTTAGAAACACATCTCCTCGTTAACAATGGGAACCAGACGTCCTCACCTCTGGCATGGGATGATATCTGAAGTAGTCGTGCTCCACCCTGTTGAGCACAACAAACAAGAGACGTGTTAAAAATAACTCTTAAGATTTTATGATGCCAAATTCAAAAACAATATTCAGTCTTTCGATATTGAATAATAATACATTTGAGCCAAGTTTATTTTTTGAACTTTCACAATACAGTGTGATTTTTCGGGCGGTAAAAAAAAAAACAACCAAAACCACCATCCACTCCTTGACCTGTCTTGTGAACAGAGTAATAAATCACGAACATGCATAAAATCTATAAAGAATTCTGACCAGTTCTGCCCCTGAGATACAAAAGCTGCATTACCTATACGCCACATACTGCACCTTTTAAACGCTCGCTTTTCTTTTTGTTTGGGTTTCTTTCTCACTTTAATTCATTTCAGGCATAAATGTGAAATCACATACACAAATACTCGCTTTAAATATAATATAAATAAATGATAGCTTATATTATTATGATAGTTATTTTCTCAGAAAACACAAAATCTATATTTAAGTGAACACACCCTTCATATATTTAATTAACATTCCTGAAAACGGGTCGGAAGTTTTAGGTTTTAGGTTTCAAAATGCCAAGATCTCGTCATTCTTGGAATTTGAGACGTGACAATCAGACCATTCTTTATATTTTTCATGCTCAGCTGAGTTTCAAGGCTATTCTACATGTTCCTCCTCCCCTTGGTTAAAGTCTGTATTGTTCAGGTGTTAGACGGAGACTTTGTCTCGACTTATTTGAACTTTATTCACTTCTCAGTTTGTACTTTGAACCTGAAATGTATTTGCTTTTTCTATATTTGTTAACCTTCAAACAGCTCGATAAGTTTCCTGCACTCTGGCTTCTGAATCTTCACTTTGGATGTTGGATTTTATTTTTTTTTAATTCTGTGATTCTTGTATGATTCAATCCAGAACTCCTGGTGAATTGTTACAAACTACAGAGGTCAAGAAGAGGTAAACTGTTAGATGTCGGCCTGAAGATGTTATTAACTTGATACATTTCAGCTTTTGCCTCTTCACTTTAAAAGTTCAACCAGTCTTTCTTATGGAATTGGCTGAGAATCTACTGTAATGCCGCGTCTGGAAGTGGAAAATGGATGAATATGTTTCCTCTATAATCGTCACATATTGTACTTTAAAGCATCTTTTTACTCGGAAGAATTGTTTTCCTTTAATAAAGATCTTCCATCCAGATTTTTGCATCTTTCGTCAGTGTCTAATAAGTTATTTTACACAAGTAACTTTAAAAGAACAAACATCATATCTTGGGATGAACACTTCTCACCTCTCTATTGTTGCTGCTCCCACAGTCACAAGCAGGGCGGCACAAATTAATCCCACACAGTGAAGCATTGTTGCTCTCGGTTACAATAACGCCGTTTGTGCCCGTCTGCCTCTGTGTGGAAGCCTTATAGGAGACGGCGTCAGATAAGGCCCTCCAATATAACTGTGATCCGTTTAGCAAAGCGATCATAAAGGTGGAGCCTTGAGTAGCTTAATTACCAATAAACTACTAATCTTCCCACCGTTCTTGCGCACGATAACAACTTTATCAAGTCTGTTTGTAAAACTAAACAGGAAAAGAAGTAAGTGAACTTAAAGGACATGAAACTAAATAGGAAGGAGGTGAGACTTGTTGAAAAGAGCAAAGTACCAGGCCATAAATCAACATGTACATCCAACCACCAAGAGGGAAACGTCTTCAAACGATGGTTTGAGGAGTCAACAGGATTGTAAAACACTTTGAAGTCGTCAGGCGGCGAAAATGGTTGAGCTGAAATCTTCCCCTCTGTTGCTGCTGTGGAGGAGAAAGGAGGCCGAGGCTGGACAAACCAACGTGGAGCACTTTGAATTTCTGCTGAAATAGAATGAAACCTCTAAGGCCGTCTTGTTGGTGATGATTTGTTGTTGGCCTAAAAGATTGTCTGTGCTGTTTGTAACTTTGACCGTTTAGCATTTTAGAAACGACCACAGCTGGAACGAAGTGCTGAACTTGAATGTACATAAAAGCCCCAAAAGAAAGAAAATCAATAAAATAGTGACATTAAAACCAAGGTGAATCAAAAGCCAATGAATACAAATGAGTTTTAAGATTAGTTTTTAAAATAGACAGTGAAAGAGTTTGTTTGATGAGAAATTCCACAACATCTAATTTAAACGTGTACACATATCCAACTTCAGCAATAACTCCTGTTGCTCTTTCCTGTTGCATCATTTGTTGATGTTATGTAGTTTTACATGTTTTGTTTTTTCCAGTTGTAGATATTTTTCATCTATTGTGACATTAAGAAATGTAGTTTTGTCATTCCTCTATACCAGAACATGCACATACAACCCACTCATACATTTGATATTTTTATCTTGCCTGAATTTTAAATAAGCATAGGATGAATGGTTACTTCAACTAGATTTGGTGTTTCTTATAAACCAAGTTATTCACTGGGTCACATGAAGTTGTATTAGTTTTAATGAGCCTGATCCTCTTCTCGCAGCATTGCTTCTCACCAGTAGATGGCAGGGTAAGAAAACTAATAGTAGTGTCAATTTTGCCCAGCTGTAATTGAGAGATGATGTTGAAATTCTGCACATATTGCAGCGTGAACTCCTTTAAAGTTTTAATATGCACCCGGGACTGAATTCAACTTTTGAATTTTGGCGTTAATTTCCACTGAGAGGAGCACTAGTGTCCACCAGAGGCTCAAAAGAGGCAGGATACTTCATATCATGGGTAAAACTGTAGGTCACTTGCATATTAGAAGAACAGCTCATCAAAGATATAAAACAGTTTTATATATATGCAGCTCATCATTTGTATTGGAAAAAAAAGAACTTAAACTCACCTTTTGCCACTGGAACTCAAAAAAACTTAAGGTTTGCTGTGACCATACACACTAGCAAAGAATAATGGGCAGTCTTGAAGCCGTGATTGCAGCTAAAGGTGGCTCTACCAAGTACTTTGTTGGTCTATCACATAAAATCCCAATCAAATACCTTCAAATTTGTGGGTTTAATGTGACAAAATGTGGAAAAGTTCAAGTGGTATGAATACTTTTGTTCAAATTTCACAGAGGCCTTAACAGCCTCTCGATCTGACAGAAGTATGAATAACAGCCTCGGTGCCCATGGGGGCCGTTTGATTTTCCGCCCTTCTAAAGTGCCCGTGGTTAATGAGAAGGTCATGATGAGATTCACTCTGTATTTTTTCTGTAGTGATGCTAACGAGAAGCCCGGCGCTTCTGAATGACTCTGGAGGACCCTCAGCGCTGAACCCCAACACCCCCTCCATCAACGCCCTCATTACGTGGCCATTCCAGCTCAGTTATTCATCTGCTTCTGCTGATGGATATAATAGCTGCCATTTGGAGTCAGACATTTGAGCCATTTAAGCTCTTTTTTTAAATTTTAATAATTTCTCTCACTCTAAGCCTTGAGTGAGAAAAATTGTCTTTTAAATTATTTCCTCAAACCCATTTTGCTGAGGTAAGTTTCTCCACTTTAAAAAAAAAAAAAAAAACATCTGTTGAAATAACAAGAAGGCTGTATTTTAGTCATTTAGAAACGAGGGGAATGGGTTTTCTTTGGGGTTTCTTTGTACCCCTCGTTTAAATCAGCCACAAACGTCACTTTTTATTGATCACTTTTATAGTGTTTATTATAACAGCTGTTGTTTTGCCTTTTTCAGGTGAAAACCCAGCAGCCCCTTCCTTAAAAAGACTTTAAAACATAACCTGAAAATATGTGTCTGATCAAATGGAGTCAAACGTCCAAATAGGTCAGTCCGGTTCAACAAATGCAGGACAAACTCGTTGGAATATGTGTCATCCCCTTTTTCAACGTCAAAATCCAGACTCATAAAGACAGTCAAGGCTCTGGGGCCGCATGTGGCTCATCAACCCCTCTGTAGTGACTCCTTCAAGGTTTCATGAAATGTCATGTAAATAAACATTTTAATACAATTTTGATAATAAAAAAGACTCAGATTTTCAGGCAAAAAAATTAATAAGGACGAGAAAATAACTAATACTTAAAAAGGATAACATACCTATAACTTGTACAAAAAACAGTAACATTTCAGTTAAAAATAGCATTTATAATTGCTAAATATAGACGCGTTTGGCACGTCGCCACTGGTAGGAACCTTCTACACTGTCACAGCGTCGCTGCCGGACACTTTATCTGCAGCACCACCTGTGACCAATGGGGTTGCAGAAGCTGCAGGAAAACATTTCCAACCAATAAACACAGGTAAGGTATATTAGAGCGCTCACACACATTTAATGACAATAAATATCCCATGACTGTATATGTTTGGAGAAATGTAATATGCCTTAGCCTCCTGACGTTAAATCGCTAATGATCATATCCGTTAGCATCGGATCATCTGTTTAGCTTCACTCAACAAAGTTTTATTCCCCGCCCAACAATAGAAACGTCGTTCCGATATTTTATTGTTCCATGAAGCAATCTAAAAGTCTGCCATCAATTAATCTCCCTGAAACTGCTGATCAGGTTTATGCATGTTGAGTTCGGATATAACATGAATGAGATCATGCACTGGTGTTATGGATTAACTGGTGCCCTGGCCAACATGTGACCGACTTCCTTTGGCGTCTAATGTCAGTACATGTATTCACGGGTAAAAATAAACTTAGCAGATGAGAGCACGCAAAAATTAATTAATTAGACCTCCGTGTTTACTAATCCACACACATACTTCAACTTTGACTTGAAACAGTGAACATCAGAGTCTAATATTCATAGAAATGTTTCTTTTATTCCAAACATGTTTACCAGGTTAACGTGAATGATCACAAATCTCGTAGTTTTTCAAAACCTATTGAGGCTCTCGATCTTTAAATTAGATTAATAATTTTTTAAAGACACAAAATACAAATCGGGAAAATGATGGACAATCCAGCTGACCATCCAGGTAAATGTGTCCTTGTTCTCAGAGGTTACAGAGACCTCAAAAAGCGGGCTTGATATATGTCAAGTAATCAATCAGCGTTGATATAAAGCCGGGATGGGCCGTCTTGGTCCTGGAAGGCCGCAATCTTGCAGGCGTGCAATGTTCTCCTGCTCCAACACACCTGAATTTAATTAATAAATCATGTTTGTTATCTCCGCAGATAACAAGCCAATCATTGCTGTCAGGTGTGTTGTTACACGTGTAAATAATAAAACAGGTACATGTGTATCGCTCTTGTTTTCTGAAGCAGCCCACCAGGCAGCCAAGAGCTCACTCAGTGTGTGTCGTTCTGGCCGTCACACACTGGAGGCTGAGAGAAGATGCCAGCCTCCCTCCCACTGCCCATCCTCTCGCTGCCCACTCTCATCTCCAGTCGCACTTTTCCCATTGGACGAGCTGGCGCCCAGACCCGTGCGGAAACGCCTCAGTGGCTTCGTCACCTCGGCGACCAGCGCGCCGTCCGCGCCGTGGCCGGCCTTAGCCGCGTCGGAGGCGGCAAAAACTCCTGGCAGGGTGCGGCGCCGCGTTCATGTGGGGGTTACTAAGCCATGAGAGCGAAACAGAATAATGTGTTTACATGATCCTTTTAGGACAAGGTGTTCTACACACACACACACACACACACACACACACACACACACACACACACACACACACACACACACACACACACACACACACACACACACACACACACACACACACACACAGCCAGTGCCCCCTGGACACGCACGTCTCTTCCCATCTGTCTTGTAGAACAAGCTCCTGGAGCCACTGCGTTTACAATCTCCCTCTGAAATAATAAAAAAAAAAAAAACTGCTGTTCCTTCTTGTGGAAATACATTAAACTTTAACACGTTTCCTCGTGTGTGGCATGGAATTCAAAGAAGGGCCATTTCACTGATAATCAAGCAGGGAGACACCCCACGAAGGACAATCTTCTATATCATGTAACAGGTGAAATTTGGTCCTCTATTTAGTGCAATAATAAATTATTATATATATGATAATAAATTCAATATTTATTCTCCTTATGACATTCTTTAGGTACAAACGCTGCCTCGTTTTTCATGTATAGAAACATAATGCTTCAATAATTTCCTAAAATGTCCAAAATACACGCAGTGAAACTCTAAATACTGGTGACGGTTCGGTGTGAGTGCACAGCGGCAGAGCGGTTCACACTCTCACTTTCTGCCCGTGCAAAAGATTAATTTATTCCGAATCAAACATTCAGATGCTAAAGCCCAATGAAAGTAAAGTTTTATTGAGCGTCTCAGTTTGTTAAAGCTGCATAATCATGAGTTCCGTGTTATAGATGTAGAAGAGAAGATGCAATTTGCAGTAATTACTATGCTTAGCATAAATTATTAATCAAAGGCACTCTTTTTTTTGTAATTGCAACTGGATATATCTGGAGGTTTTTCTTTATTATAGCATTGTGCTTCGGTGGTTTTTAGATACATGTGGAATTGTCGGTCTCTGGTTATAATTCAGAATACCATCATGACAAAAATACAAATGGAATAATTTTACACAATCAATATAAGTTTGGAAAATGTTCATCGTCAGTGAATAACAAGAAGAACAAACTTGTTAAGTCGAGAAAATGCTTCCTCTGCATTTTAATGATGAGAGCAAGACAAACTCTTTGTTGGCTCGACAGGTTCTTAATGTGATTTTTGATTTCTTTCTCTCCGAGGTGAAGAGCGGCGCGCCGTCTGGATCAGATCCCCTCGGTGTCAAAGAAGAAAAGACTTAAAAGAGGACAAGGTAAGCAACAAAACCTCCATCGCTCATGATTTAACAGTTTGTCACGTCCGTAGCAAGTTTCAGTCATCAAAGTGATTAAACGCTGGACGCGGCGCCGTGCAGATGTGAAGCGCTTCAACCTGAAATATAAACCAAGCAGGACTCCAGAGACCAAGGCCAAGAAATACTGAGATAAATCACAGTCTTCCTCCGAAGAATGGGCACAGCAGGTTGATCAAAAACCAACAAACGAAGGCCACAAAGAAACGTCCAGTAAAGCACGGTGGCGGTACCATCATGCTTTTCTTATCATTCCAAAGCAGCAGTCGTCACTTTAATATGAGAAATTTAAATCCGTCCCAGTTTTCCTTCAATATTGTGACGACACAGAATTTGCTCAGACCTTTGTGGTGAAAGAAGACTCACGAACTCGACCTTTCATAAACAATGCATGAGCAGATTGAACGATTTTACCTGGAGACCGGCTGATTTTGCAGCCCGACGCTGATCAGAGCCTAAAACGAAGCGCTCGTGTGTGTTTACGTCCTTGAGCTGCAGATGATGGACCGGCCTCGGCCTCGGCCTGCCGCCGTCCCTGTTGGCTTGTATCTTGCGTATCGATAACCTTGGGGTGTTGAGAAACATTGAAGGTGATGTTCGCCTGACGTGCACACAAGCACAATGTGTGGAACCATTTTAGAGGACGTGCTTGTATTCGTTTCTACATGTTTTTTTTTTTCTGTTTTTTTTTTCATTGTATAGCAGAGAGAGAGACACGAATAAATGAATGTTCACTCTGATCAAATCTGGCAACCTTTTAAATTTCCTTCTTTCGTATAGGCGGCTGAGTGGAGTCGGTTGAATTTCCATGCGAGTCTACGTGAGGTGAGTAAAGAAGGAGGGACATTAATCAAATCTGTCGCTCTCTTTTCCTCTTGTGTCCAAGAATCTGTAAAAAGTCGCAATTACCAGATGGTTCCTGAGACACTGCCGTCTGCAGCATATATATTTATCTGATATCTCGTTCTCAAGCGCCTTTACACTCATCGCTGTGTTTTTGAACGTACTCACCTCATTAATCATTCATATCTGCTGCAATGTTGATCTTCTGTGATCCATTCTGTCGGCGATGTGCTTCAGGAGACGTCCCAGAGGTCAATGCAGGTTGACTCAGAATCAAGAGAACGATCATTCTCAGTGAAGCATAACTGCAAAAATACCAGTGAGGACAAATTGTGGAGGCCTCTGCCATTTTCTGAAAAACATTACTGTCATCCCACTCGGGGAGAGCGAACCTCAGCATTAGGCAGCAGAACAGCGTAATCACAATCAAGACGCTCAGCGGGGAACCCATTGTAAAGGTCAGACAGAAAGTGTCTGAAATGACAGGCTGCATTTTATTTGTTTCCATGACGATTTCTTCACCGTGACATTTGCTTAGCACGGCTGACGTGTAAAGATTCGCTTTGTTCGGGAAGCCTTTATGAAGCCTTTTTTTCATTTTTAGATATTTATTGAAGTGCCGGGAGGTTTGCTTGTCTCCTCGGCTCTCGGGTGGCCACATAAAAACTGCTATTAACTCCATCGCATTGTAGACGGAAGATAAAGGTTTCACACAAGACATGGCCGTCTTTTTATGATTTGTTGGCCAGATACATCTAATTTATACATTCATATGTGAGCCTTATATTTTAAATATTTTCTTGTCGCTGGATTGATTCGAAACCTGAGCAAAAAAATGGAAGTGAGAGGCTTTTGAATTCCAGCCTCACACCAATCGAAACTCACCCTTCAGCGTTTACTCGCGTGGAGTTCCCAGTCGTTTGCGCTCACGCAGTCAGAGAAAAGCCTTGAAAAGTCACCAGCTGTGCCTGAATTGCAAGATCTGTGTGTTTCATTGATTACAATGTGAACGGCGGCGGAGACCCACGCAGTCTCACACGACTCGGCGTCAATGCTCCTCCTCCTCCTCCTCCCACGGCTCACGGGACGGCCGGAAAGAGCCGGCGGCGAGCCCGGGCTGTCGGCTGCCACCTGATTACCTGCAAAGGCGCGAAGAAAGGAGGGGGGCGCGAGGGCTCTGCATGCCGCTGCGCCCACACACATCGATTATAATCAGGGGAGTGTGGAGAGCAGAGGGATGTATTTGTTGTGGAAAGAGGCGAACGAGGCCCTCGAAAGCCTCTCTGTGTGGTGGTGAGGCAAGTCGCTGTTGTGAACCACTGTTCTCCTTTTGTAAAATCAAGGTGTGTGTGTGTGTGTGTGTGTGTGTTTGGTTTACTTGGACTCCTGCGTGCTCTCCAACCACAGCCTCCTCTGTCGAGATCTCCCGCGTGGTGAATTATCCATTCATTTTGAAATAATTTGGATTTCCTGGCAGTGCCGTAACTAATTTGGCTCCAAATCAGTCATGATGAACTTCTGCCATCTGGTCAAAATGACCAGCGCACCCTTTAGCAGCGCTGTCAAGTGGCTCATATTTTCATTTCAACAGCAGTCAGGGACTTAATAGAGTGTGTCACTCATCACTGCAGTGATGTATGGAGACACAGGTCAACTACCTGAAGCTGTATTTCCACTACTATCAATAACAATGATTAGAGGGTCGATCTATCCCGTTATGTGAGGGCAGTAGGGCCCACCTCCGAGGCTCACATTCAAGTAATGTTAATCAGAGGAGACAAAACAAGGCGATGACCTTTTCAGTTTGGATGACTCAAACTAGAAGGCTGGTATGAGCTTCTGGGTTCAAGTCCCGTCACAATAAACTGATGTCTGAACAAAATGACTGAAGTACAGTAGTTGTGGCTCGTGCAGGACTTCTTTTTTTTTTAAGGATCTCATTTAGCACTGAGAACAATCTGCTTGTATTAGGATATCCTAATAGACACGAGCACGTTAGTGATCCGGGGAAGCTTCTGGCCCTGCTGCAGGCGGAGGAAACTGCAAGTCGACTGTGTCATCTGAAGTCTGATCCTCGAAACCAGCCTTCATAAATAAATCGGCGTCTAAAGACAACAAAAGGAATGAGATTAAATCATCAGTCAAGGCTTTCATGTTGAGGAGCTGGTGTTTTTCTGTGGCGTTCGCTGCATAAATGAATGAATGAAAGTGTGAGCTTCCTTTATTTCCTGGGATAGAGAGAATATTAGAGGAAGGCACGGCAGTGGAAACCGATTAACAAGAATGTAGAAAGTCAATTTATGGGTTAAGTAACGTCTAATGAGGATCATTGGACAACAAAGTGTGCGAGGGAGACGTCTGTATTTTCCAGAAAGTAACTGTGCTCAGGTATGTACTCAGCCGGTCCACACAGCAGGAGGAACAGTCGCGAGGCTCGAGACAGCATTTTCTTCGAGTGGAGAATAATTCATTCACGCTCAACTTTCAAACTATCTTTTATGGTTTGTCAGAGTGATGGAGGGGAGAAAACCAGGCTATGAATACATCGAGAGGAGCGCGGCTGCGTCAAGTGTGCCTGCGGTGGTAATCTCCAAAAAGGTTACAAGAAAATAAACAGTTGTGGCCCCGACTGCCCTCGTCTCCGTGTTTCAGTCTCAACAGACCCCCACAAACAAGTTACTGCACGTGAAGCTGAAGCACGAATAGAGCCAGTCGTGGATGAATAGAAACAATAGATGACTATTACACTTACAAACATATGGGGCTATTATAAATGAAGTTGTCTGCAATCACACGCGGAGCAGATGGCGGCAGCACTCACTGTAATTACACCTCACGTCTTTGTGAAGAAATTCCTCTGTTTCGAGGCCAGATGGTTGGAGGTGTCGGGATGTAATAAACATAAAGGAGGAGAACCTGCAGCCGTGCACGTCGCTCCATGTTGCTGTCGGTTCACCGTGCGGAGAAACACACAGTCACACAATGTGATTACGTTTGTCTCGGACGCCGGAAAGCATGGCGATATTACAACGTTCTGGTGTGACGGTGGGAAAGGTCAACCTGCTGTTTCATGAGGAAAGCTGCAGTGGCTATCATTCATCATATCATCCTCTGTTCTGATTGGCTCATTATGAAATCGGGGCGTGTTGGAGCAGGGGGATTTTAAAAACATGGCTGCCTTATGGTCCCCCAGGACCACCGTGGCCCACCTCTGCTGCAGGTGAACACAACACACACGGACAGGTTTCTGAAACCATGTAGAGGAGAAAGAAAAATGTTAAAAATCGTGGAATTTCAGTTCCCAGGACGTGAGCAGAGGATTATACGTTGAAGTTCTTCAGAGGGTGGGTTGGAATACTAATCATAGAGTAAAACAAAGCTCTTCACTTGTCTGCTGTCTTTTCTTTGGTCTCACAGGGGAATTACTGTACGCTGGATTTCAACAAAGTTGCACAGGATGTGAGCAAGACTGACAATGAAATGCGAGCTGGGATAAAAAGAGGCTGAAAGCCGCGTGTTCAAATAACACCGAGGCTTTTTAATCCAAGAGCATTTAAACTGTTTGAGGAATGCGTGCTTGTGAGGCCGTGAGAAGACCCGTGCAGGCTGTTTACGCCCGTCTTGCTCTGTAAACACTTCAAGCCATTATCTCCTTTTTTGAAATTTCAGGAAATTATCATATTTCTTTGAACTTTCAAAAGGCTGGCTCACTTTTGAAATGCCTTTTCTTTGCTCTTACTGAAGGCGCGTCACACCTTCCGAGGCTCCTGAGTGTGTGTGTGTGTGTGTGTGTGTGTGTGTGTGTGTGTGTGTGTGTGTGCACTGCTTCCATCTGGAGGTTTGATCATTTCTGGAGCCACTGATGCACATGCAGTATGATGATGTGGACCTAAAGCACATGACCCCATGAAGAGGGCTCATTCTTTGCGCGGCAGAGGGTTTTCAAGCAGATGGCCTGTGGATGGCTGCCATTCTATTCTGAGAAATGTGCACTGTGTGGCGCATTTCTCCCTGTTTTCAGTGACTATGACGTATTGTTCTTGGATATTCCTGTATTTCACAGCCGGCATGCAATTTTAATGCCCTCATTTGCTCGATTCTTCAAGATATTCTATTATTTTGCCGTAGCCTCTTTGTGAGCAGCCAATTTCCCTGGAGGGGTCTTATTGGCCCGGCAATGTGCACCGAGGAATTACAGGCACAGGTGAAGAACAGGATGTATCGTCGTAATTATTACCTGATTGATCCTTCTCTTTCGGATTACAGCCGCCATCTGTGAAGTAGTCCGGCAGTAATTCAATCAAATGTGCTGAAAAGGAGATAATGAACTTTCTCATTTTGAGAAATCAAACTGGAAATTATTGCTCATAACGTAGCACAGCTTGTTTGGACTCAGAAGGCCAGTTCAGGGTCAATATTTGCATGGAGACTGTCGACAAAAATGGATAAAAGTCATTGTGCTGTCTACATAAAGTCCCTGCAAGGTGAAATATATAGTTATAAATCTTGAGGCTTTTTCACAAAAAAACCTCTCCTTTTTTTTCTCTTTGACATAAACTACCCTTTGCCTCCTTTTGATTTCCTTCATGAAAGTGTTTGTAAACTGCGCTGGATGCACGTTCACTTGTTTGCTCGACGTATTGTGCAACTGGCGTTTCTCAGAAACCGAAACCGAAAAAGTAGACAAAAAGTACAGAGCTGGTAAATTTGACCCGGCGGGTTCAAACTAACAGTTTTGAGTTGGCAGCCGTCAGTCAGAAGAGACTTGGTGTAATTTGGGGCAACCCGTCGTCGTCCTCCGGGAAAACAGTGTTACAGGACAACGACACGAGGAGCAAAGCTTTTAAGCAAACCGCACTTGTTGACTCAACGCAGACAATGTGCAGCTCTGTGAAAAGTTAAATGTCTGTGTGATCGCTCTGTCACCTCTGGCATGCAACTCCCCGAAGGAAAAGAGGCGTCGTAACATTTGCTCAGTAAAACAAGCTCCCACGGCATGTGACTGCCAGGATGTCGAACTCAAACAGCTGCAAGAAAAACAGCCGAGGGCAGGAGAGGCTTCAAACCCGCGATGAATGATGGCTGGCTGCTTTCAAATGGTTTCATTTTGGGGTCGTTTTTGGGAAAACTTCCATCTCATTTGTGTTTATTGTGGCTGCAGCAACAAGTATTTATGATTTATGCATGTAAATACCTGATAATCAGGAAAGTTGTGACCGTTTGGAGGCTTTTACACTGAATATCAGAGGCGAATAATACCTTAAAAATGTATACGAGTCGTTCGTAACACTTTACCTCCACTACTGCTGGATTGATGTAAATTGTCCTCTCTCTCCAGCAACATCAACATCCAGTTTGAAATTGATTGCGAAAGTTTGTGTTTATATTCACTCCATTGAGTGTTTGAGATTTCTGCTCCCGTGTTTCCTCGTCACGTCAAATCCCTCGGGGCCTCCGTCCGTCAAGATGAGTGACAGAATCCCGTCAACCTCTCTGCCGGGATCAGTCACAAGGAGGCGTTTTTCCCAGAGGATTTAAATTATGGTCCATATTTCATGTGCCACTGGATAAAAAGTGCGAAATCCTCTCATCGGTATAGATACGGTGCCAGGTTTATGACATTTTATTCAAGCAGCGAAGGTGGGTGAGGAGACTGAGGGATGGGAAAATGCATGCTGCTTCATCTCACCTGTCCAAAACCATTAACGGAGGAGTCAGTGTATAGAAATGCAAATGCGAATTTTAAGTAACATTTACTGCCGAAAAAGCCGATTACAGCTCACATAAAGTGTTCACATCGCAAGTTTCCTCTTTCATGTAAGCACTGATGGATGTCACGGGCATTCAGTGCAGATTAAATTAGCTCAACTTGTATCTGACCTCAAGGCTGCAAACAAGGACTTGGCCTTTATCTGCAACAACAAGCTATAAACGATTGGGTTGGATTGTCCGGTAATCTGTCTTTTGTTTGCCTTGTGATGGATTTAGGACCTGCCTCTGCTGTATCCTGCCTTCCCCATGACCGTAAATTGGACAAAGCCAAACAGAAGCATATAGGATTTTTTTTAATTTATACTCTTAATTTCCCTGTGGCCACTATGGTAAAATTGACGAGCTGTCTAATTGTAAAACTTTCTGCTGGGAAGTGTTGTCGCGTACATATTTCAGGTCGCAGTCAAAATCCTTGTTGTTTCAGCTTGAGTTATAGTCCAGAACGTCTGTTTACTTCCTCTTATTTTTTCATTCTGTCACCACGCACACTTTCCATCACATTACCGAGTATCCCCGGCCTCCTCGGACCGCTCCTGCCGGCTCACGCAGTTTAGTGAGTGAGCAGAGCCAGCGGCTTGCGGCCCCCGTGCCACCGTGCCATGTGGCGCGGCCCCGGAGATTCCCATTCTCATAACGAGGTGTCAACAAGCGTGACGGATGATGTCTCTGCTCGCCTCCTCCGCGTGGGACCCGGTGGTGCAGAGGCTTGGCGAGCCGGAGCGACGGAGGGGCTCAGGGAGCGGTGGACAGAGACGGCATGACTTCCTCCTCTCCCACGACGGCAGACACAGGCTGTGACGTCGCAGATATCACTGCCAGGATCAGTCTGAGCGGATGAGTTCTCATATCTCCATTCCCACTGACTCATTATCAGCCATCAACACCCTGAGATTGTTATAATGGCTGCAGGCCAGAGGAAACTGCATTTATTACCACGTTGCCAAATATGAACTCCAGATTGAGTGTTGTCGGTGCATTGCAGCTTTTCGTTGCTCCAAGCTCTTTAGATTAAACGCGGCCGTAAATGTCCTGCAGAAATAGCCTTCAGCGTTAACTTGGACCTTGGGATCGATTAGTTTCAATACATTGCACCCAATAAATTTCACAACCCAATAACTACATTTTTGCCTATTAAATTAACTGCTGATCGCCTTCAATGCAAAGTGTGATGGTGAGTGTGTTAAAACCTGCAGGGAGAAACAGACAGGATATCAGATTGCACTTTGAAAAATGAGGTTTTGTTTAAAAAAAAAACCCAAAGAAACAAGCCTGTCAACATGATCAAAAGTTTGTGGACTAAAACTAAGAGAAACCTTCAGAGTTGACTTTATTTAAAGGTCAACGTTAAACTCAACTAAAAGTTTTCTGTAAAATGTGTTTGATGTGGCTGACTTGGTGTGTGTCTAAGATGTTTACCCAAAAAGGAAATCAGTCGGCACCAAAGTGGCGGCAGAAAAATATTTGGAGGATTAGCAGACTCCTAATCGGATTAAGATCGTGGACCACCGGTCAAGGTGATGGACTGACTCATCATCGAGCTGAACGAGGAGATTCGGCTCTTAGAATGTGAGCTATTCCTCATCGGGAAGCGCTTCTTAATGGGCAGCGGAGCGTTGTTTACACAGCAACCCCGCCGACGATCAAATGTGGTTACAGCACCCCTGCACGTGGGTCAACGGCGTCACATCATTAAAACCAGTATGACTACGATCGCTTGTTTACTCCGCCGCATAAATTGAGCGTTTGCATCCAGCTGTGCTCCCGATGCAAGATATGACTTTACTTTCATGATGCTAAACAGGCTGAGATGAAATTACAAACCAATTATCGGCGGGTACGGGAGCCCGAGGTGTTCCCGGTGTGAACCGTGCAGACTCCTGATGGGTGCTGCAGACGCACGCCGTAATGATCTTTATCCAGTCATGTATTCCTAATTAGAAGATCACCTTGGTGTCGGGATGGGACTGAATTAAATTTAGCGTCACGCAGCGCGTGGAAGGGCCCGCGTTCCCGGGTTGCCAGCCACCTGAAGCACATGGCGCTTTGCAGGCGAGCGGCTTCGCGTGAACAAATGAAACAGCAGCTCGTTACATGAACCAGGCCCCTCAAGTGCTCCCCGTTGTCACTCTTAATAAGTACTGCTGCTGTAATGATCAACTTAATGACGGTGCTGGTGATGACGCTCATTACCAATGATTGAGAAAATAGTCCCTTAATGCTGCGCAGTCACTTTCAGGTGATTCCAGCGATCCACCACTGGTATTGATTTGTTTGGCACCACTCACGTTTCCTCTTCAGGGTTTCTTTTTTTTTAATGTTTTCTCACCGTTACTCCATCTGAGCTTTACTTTGTTCCGACTGAGCTTCGATTTAATTAAAAATTAATTGCATCTGACCCACCAACCGCTGTCTCTGTGGTACGCACAGTTTTATATTAACTACACCAGACAGCGGCGTGGAAACCATCCAGAATACAGGTGGACTTAAAGGGAAGAAACAGCCGAAGAAACGTAACGACAATGGTCAAGACGAGCTTCTTTCATTTCCGGTTTTATTGCTGATCCCGTTCTTAACAGTCAATTATTTAATGCCTTCAAACTGAGCTCATTCTGAGGCCCATCTCATGCAGGTCTCGTTTCCAATAATGCAAATTTGCTTTGTTAATATTCTACAGGCATCCCTGAAATGCAGCTCCTTCAACGTACTTCATAAAATCAGCACAATTTGATGCGGTAATAATCAACCGCACAGATTCATCTTTCTTTTTATTATTTCCAGATTACGGGAACAAATTACACTTTTGCTTAATTGCTCATGTCAACCGTGAACCTGCCAAAATCAGTCGGGTGAAATTCATGTATCAGGGAGCTATTAGAAACCTTGAAAGCTCATTACATTAAAAGGAGTTTTAACTTGGTCTTTTCTCACTCAGCGTGGCTCTCGAGTCCTTTTCCAAGTCCTCATGGATGCTGACGCTCCATGTGTGGCTGCTTCTTGTAGGAAATGCAGAAATCTTCCTATACAAATGTTCCCATGTCATGTTGAACCATAGGAACAGATTCCCTCCAGAGGACCCCCTCCCCCCTCCTCTGCTGACTGTTGTCTCACGGTCTTTTGCTGGTCGTCTCTGATCGACTCCATCCAACGCCGAGCATCTTGAACCAGCACAAACTGGCGCCGCGCCAACGGACGGAGCACAAACCTGCCGTGCTGACACTTCTTCACACTTTCCCTCTGGTGGAGGGAAATTAATGCACAGCGCTTGCCAAGCGCGGCCGGCAAGCTGTTGGTCCCGGTCTGGAGATGGCTTGGGTTCGATAGCACAAATGAATGAGGTGAAGTCTAATCCGGTTTAGCTCTCCCAGCCCAGGCGGTGTGATTACCTTCTGCAGGAAGAGGTGAGGAAATGCCTCTCATGTCAATAAGCAGAAAATTGCTGGAAGAGGAAGTTCCCACAACTTGTTGTATTGGGAGACGGTTTTGCCTCCGGCTGTCTTATCAGAAATGATACGTGTGTGTGTGTGTGTGTGTATTTGAGCATGCATGTGTGTTCTTGGGGGATATAAGGTAAAAGAAATAATGAGTAGCAGGTAAAAGGAGGGAGGCGGGTTAGATTTGAAAGAGGTTCTAGTTCATGGTCTACACAGTCTGCAAGAAATTAATGAAATGGAATGTTAAATCCCCATAAGGCCCACAACTTGAATAAACTGGATGTACGTTCCCATAGATGCAGGATTTCATTCCCATCCAGTCCATATGTTCCAAATAATAAATGTCCCGCCCCCACTCTGCTCCTCAAACAAAGCCATGTGTTCTTTATAATGAACACGTCGCATATTTTTAGATTTTTTTTTTTCCCCTTTAACCATGGAGACTTTTCCTTTCACTTCAGTTACTTGGCAACTGGATGACATATCATATAAAAAAAAAAAAAAAGGGAAAAAAAAACTTGAGACCTAAGTTGTGAAGGGGAAACTTTGAAAAACAAGACTTCACAGTGATTGTCGTCATAAATCGGCCTCGAAGGTGGGAGTCGGCGCTCCAGGTTCTCCTCCCAGTTCAGTTCTTCATTCTCCCGGTGATTCAGCTCAGACAACAAAGCTCTCAGTGACGGGACGAGCGTTGGCAACCAGGTTTTCAGAACTTCCTTTTTGGCATCTTTCGGAGTCGTTCGTCAGCTCTGCAGGTCACATCAGGACAGCCTCGCAGCTGACGAGCAGGCAGGGGAGGAACGATGTATGAAAAGAGTTTTTCCGGTTGATTTTTAAGTGTCTTTGCGGCTCAGTCTCCAGGTTCCTTCTTGCATATATATTAAAAACCTCTCGGAAAGGTCACCATTCAAGATCTCGACGTCACATTGCAACTAAATTGAAACCCTCTTATTATACTTGAATTAGCCTCCCGGGATCTTCATAGCAGCTTTCATCAGTGTGCCCTGCCACATAATTTATGGCTTTAAGGCTCTTACAGATTTTTTTTTTTAACAAAAGCACTGCTTGTATTGAGCGTAAAATACCCATATCCTGCTAACACACTGCACTCAGGCAGAAGTATATGGATCTTGGACTCGAGCATACACTGTGATTCGGCTTTTCTGTCAGACTATATGATCTTTCAGGCTGAAGACCCCGGAATGTATTGATGAAGGACATTCTGCTGATGCCTGCTAAAAGCCATTATTTCTCCATTTTGTTCCTCAGTGCAGGCTGGAAGGTTTGGCTCAAGGAGGCTTTAACAGTAACGTCCCCTTTTCCACTAGAAACCCTTTTCCTGAAGTCACTACAACCAAATAACAACACAATGTATTTGATCACACTCCCTAACAGTTCCCACTACATTTATTACGCCTTGTCAGCTGTAACTGTGCTGGCTGAGTCATACATCCCCAAGCAGTCATTTCAGTCTGTCGCTTGTGTTGCAACTAAACATTGGAGGAGAGAAGAGGAGGGTTGGAGGACGAGGGGAGAAGTGCCAGAGGTGGTAAAGGTCATTAGGAATACCTACGACGCGAACCCTGGGAAGATAAATGAGCTGTCCATTGTTGGGAGCGTTGGGCGGGAATGGCTGCGGCAGTAAAGCCCTGAGCCTTTCCTCCACTGTTGACTTCTATTACTGAAGCCCGTGGCTGCAGGCAGCCATGACAAATAGTGCAGCGGTGGGCAGGCTAATGGCGCACACAGAAACACCGCTTGGCGCTCTGGGGAA
This sequence comes from Blennius ocellaris, assembly GCF_963422515.1. Taxonomy (NCBI): domain Eukaryota; kingdom Metazoa; phylum Chordata; class Actinopteri; order Blenniiformes; family Blenniidae; genus Blennius; species Blennius ocellaris. The sequence goes on along the minus strand of NC_137673.1, from coordinate 4,328,132 downwards.
ACAAACCGAGTTACAGATGAGTTAAGAGCAGCGTGGAGCTCGACAGCCGTGCAGGTGTTACATATCGGAGTAACGTCTGAGCAGCGTCCGCTTGCAGTTCTCGCTCTGAAGTTGTTTCATACACAGAAAAACAAGACCACCGACTACGAACTGGCTCTGGATGATGATGACGACGATGATGATGGTGATGATGATGATGATGATGATGATGATGATGATGAGGATGATGATGCACCTGGGGCACTTTTCTTGTTGTGGTTCCATGCAAATTTCAAAAATGAATGCTTCCGTGCAAACAGGATAACTTAGAGAGCTGAGTGTTCACCTGGAGTCCTGTATTTCTACATTTATTTACGCTCTCTCTCTCGCTCTCTCTCTCTCTGACTGGAACAAAGTGTGGTGGTTAGCACTCTTGCTTTACAGTCCACTGCAGTGAGCCTGGATCGATGCAGCACTTTGTGACCCTCAGTTGGATAAAGCAGCGATAATAAACCTGGATGTGTGGAGGGAGTTCTTCAGGAAAGACTGACTGTGTAAAATATTCTTTTGAACTTTGCATGAACTTCTGCAGGAGGAAACACACTGACAAGTTTGTGTTTGTGTGCAGGCCCCACCAAAAAAAATCCTCTGTTGGATGGCTAAATGAAAATATTGGATGCATCAGACTTCTGCTGTGAGACGACGCGCCGAGGCCGCGGCCGCGGCTCCTGAACTTGAAGTTTGAACTTCCTGGCGTCTGTTTCCCTGTGGACTGATTCACGCCCGAGCACATTTGCTTCGAAAGCTAACTCCACATAGTTTATTGTGGTTTTATTATTCACCGCCTCTGTTTTCTTCATCCTTTTGAGTGCTGAATACTTATTCACAGTCCTGCTTTCTTGATGACAAAGTGTTTCAAGCTCCGTGAGGCATTTATTTTGTTGATTTTAATTCGGGAAAACAACACAATCACATGCTTTTATATTTATTCATAAGTATTCCACTGTAGCATATAAAGGCACAAGCAAGATTTTAAAATGCCTCAGCAGACCCGAGGGCTGCTTTGGTAAACATTTATTGCACGTAGACGCAGCCAGCCTCGCCATCAGTGCAGGATTTCCATTGCTAATAAGACTTAAATTCACGATTTCATCACCTTCTCTCTGTGCCCGCTCTTCACTGTTTACTGCAGCTTTTTTGCCCCCCCTCCGCCCCCCCCAAGCTACAACTTTACAAACACACGGTGTTTGGGAGAAAGAAAACAACTCTCTGCTGTAACTGCCGCTGAGAGGCGAGCGTTGGAAGGAAAGGCATTGGGAAGATGAAAAGGAGCAGATGAGCTGCCTCTTTGAGCACTCAGGTGCAGAACCTGTGGGCCAAAACAAGAGATTTCACCTTGCACTGGAGGCGGAAAATCACCCAAAACGGCTCTTTTGCAATTATGAATTATTCTGCAGAAAGAAACAAAAAATGGAGACAAAAATTTAAATCCAGTCGAGGCACATTTTACTCGCAGCCGTCCTCAAGGAAGCTATTATAAATAATTGAGAGACAACTTCTTCTAATTTACTTGAGGCTGTTTTGTCAGTTTCTGCTGCAGGCTAAGGATCCTGGTAGCTTTTTAGAAAGTGGCGAATTGTGCAGTTTTGTTTGTCGCCTATTTAAAGAGGGACTTGGAGTTTCCTCACTCCAAGTAATCCTCAATTTAAGTTAAAATATGGAAATCCTTCAAATTAGAGTTTAACTGAGGGAACAATCACACGGAGCAACTTGAAGTGAAGCTATAAAATGGCTTGAAAAGTGGAACGAATGACATTTTTTGCATTGATGATTTGTGATTAGGAGGAGATGAGGAGACTGGTAGGAAAGTCTAGCGAGTATCAAAATGTTTTTCCATATGTTGTCTGCAGCTGGAATGAAGAGGAAGATGAGGCTTGCGGCTTTTGTTTTTTTTCTTGCTTTTTTGTTTTTTCTGCCGATGCGCCGCCCGAGGCCCTTAATGGGATTTTGGTGTGAGGAGGTGGCGATAAGAGAGGAACCAACTGTCTGCACCAGCCAAAGCCTCGCTCTCATTTCAGCTTCAATTTGCGTCGGGCATTGTTCTGGGGATGGGGTCAGAATTGAATTCCTCACCAGTGACGGAGTTGTTTTTACCTTTTTGAAAAGTCCGTGCAGAGTTTTTGGTCTTCAGTGTCGGTCATAGAGAAGTGGTTGGTGCTCACACTTCACGGCTTGACGAACGTGATTTCAGGCCTTCATGGAGCTTGTATGTTTTGTATTTGTTGTGCTTGTCTGGATTTTCTGCCTGTATAAATGGCCTGGGGGGGGTGTCTCAGCCTTTTCTGTGCTTTGATATTTATTTTTCAGTTTATCAGAACTTGCTGGCCTGTTGAGGTGAAGAGCACAACATACAAAATTCACATTTTCTGAGCTGAGATCTCAAGTCATCACGGGATTAGGAGGCTTTTTATGGTAATTCCAGGTTACTTAACAGGTTTCATTAATCAGAAAAGACTCAAGCTCTCCTCTCATTAAAGGCCCAGACAAATTTACTGAAAGTTAAAGGACTTTGCACACAGAGTGAAATAAATCACCCAAGTGCTGGCGAAGATATGGAAATCACTCACTGTCTCCTGCTTTAATTACAAAAGCAGACACGCATCGAGGGCTTCCAGAGCAGCTGAAGCTCTGCTGGGGATTTTTCTGCGTGCCAATTGTCAGTTTGCAAGTCAAACCCGCTGCAGCGGCCTGTGAACTGCTCTCGGACAGTGCAAATCTCAGCTGTCACCCACGCACTATTGTCATTCATGTATTCGTTCGCCTCTGTGCCGAAAAGGATGAAAAGATGGGTGATGGATGGGAGGCTCGGGGGGGGGGGGGGGGGGGGGGGGGTGTAGCTGAAGGGACTTTCTGCAATGGGAGGACAAGAAAAAGCAACCAAACTTGAAAGTGATGGCGCTAAGCCGTCACCGCTCAGCAGATCTGAGACCAAATGTGTGCAGATGTGCTGCTCAGGCCGACTATTTGAATGTTTCAGCTTCATACTTTTAATGTAAAGACTTTTTCCGTTGTTGTTGTAATTTTCAAAGCCTGAGCAGGTTTGCGCGAGTCGCCCATTTAGCGTCGGTTTTATGGAAGCAAAGGCACGAGATCAGGACCGCGAGGGTCCCTCAGAAGCACCTCGTTAGTCTGAGACTGAAAACAGGGGGCTTTGTACTTAGGTAAAGCTCACGGTAATTGGCAGCACTGCAGTAGAAGTCGGAGAGCGAGAGAGACAGAGAGCAGAAAGGCCCCACAGAGATAATTGAGTAGAAAAGGTGAGTTTTTAAAAGCACTTTTCCCGCGGCGAGCAGGTGCACTCAGCCTCTCACAAAGGAACGAGCTGCACCTTTTCTGTTCATTTGCGCCCCGCATCTGTATTCATCACGCATTTGCACCAGCGCTGACTGCACATGGAGCCTGTTTGAGCGCCGTAATGCAGGAATCGATCAGCACCAGCAAAAAAAAAAAAACTATGTACGCCGGCAAATTGCAGTCTTCAGAGATTTATGTGGAGATGTGCCTCCCAGGTGGATTTGAAAAAGGGTTAAAAGCCTCCCACATTGATGAATTTTGGTGATGGTGACCTTGGTATGATGTACTATTTGTGCGTTTGTTTAGTTTAGATTGCTGACATCCGTGTGTTTCTTCACAGACCGAGGAAAGCTAAACTTCCTGGATCTGGATGGAAAGAAATGCTCCATGCTGCTGCAGGTTGCCCGGCTGTCTGAGACAGGTGCATGAAACTCACTTCTGCATGACCAGATAACTTCCCATGGACGTGTGACGTGCGAGTACAAACCAACAATGCAGGCATGTGTGTTAAGGAGCTTCTTCTTCAAGCCACAGTGTGTATTCAGTCACCAGCACCCACGCCTGTGTGCTTTTTAGCTCTGATCAAAGTATATTTAGACTGCGTTCACACTTCTGGACACAAAAAGAGAGAGAGAAGGCGAAAGCATTGAATTTGAGTCCGATTTAAAACATTTTTTTTCATTCCTCTCAAGCGTTCACTGAAATATCGGGTTGAACTGGTTAGTGGGCTATAGGGTGACAAACATTTTTGATTTCCTGTATTTAAAATGAGGTGTGGGTGTCTGAAGTTGTAAAGTCGTCAGCAGCATTCTGTCAGAGGTTTCACGTGGAAACTGTGATATCTGGCGAGTGTCAGTGTACACTATGTGTTGTGTAGAGTCCTTGGTGTATTTAAAGCTTGGTTCTGTGTGCTGCACACCGAGCTGAGTGGGAGGTGGGAACATTTAGAAATAAGCCCAACAGCTAAAGTGAAATGATGTCGAGGAGAGGTGTTCTGCAGGCCGACCTTTTAATTCTGTCCAAGGTCATTCACTTCACATTCATAATGCTGAATCATGATAGTCGGGATGACATTTTAAGTGCTGTTGGTACTTACTGAATGCTAAGGTCAGGATATTGGTTTTCAGTTTTATTTCAGAGGAAGTATGAGTTGAAGCGTAAATAAAATGTGCTGTACTCTCAGTGAGGTTGTAAACGTTTTAATGTTTTGGGGATTTTTCAGTCGTGAGAACACAAACAGTACAACGACACCGAACAAATCTCAGAGAGCATTTTCTGATACAGCTACACATTTTTGCAAACGTCCTATTAGTAAACCGTCCCGTCCCGCATCATTTTCAAAGGAAATTGTAAGATGTTCCTTCGATCTTCAGCAGAAAGGTCCTCATCTCAAATCACTGGACGAAGAAGCTCACTGTACTCTATTACATAACTTCCCCAATCCTAGTCATCTGTCTGCCTCCTCAACACCGAGGCTTCAGTTTGGTGCAACTCCAGAAATAGTGAGATTGGTTTGACCTCAAGGGCACAATGTAGCTTCCAGCCTATTTTCAGGATCAATGCATTCTTTTCATTCAGGGACTTTCTTCACACCCAAAATGTTCTATTTTACAGGATATTTAATTTAAGATACAAAGGTTTCCTACGTTTGTAAGCTGGTCACGTTGACTTTTCCAGATTTGGTGGACACTCCAAGACTAATAGGTTTGATTTTGTTTTCCTCTAACCTTACGCACATCCCATATTTTAATGGAAATCTCTACTTTTTTCCCCCTCGGACTCAAAAATGGATCAAGAGTCAAGGTTGGCGCGACCACATAGATTTTCTCTGGGAATTGTTTGAAATGTGACACAACTTTTCACTCTGACTCAACACGTGATCTCCGAACAACCAACACCTAATTATACAAGTCAGGACAGACATTATTTGTCAAGTTCAAAGCCTGGAGGAAGCTTTCAATCACATTACAGTCCTCTGTTATGAAAGGAGCAGACGAAGAAGCCTGTCGCTTTCACAAACAGGCTCACCTTCAATGACATTAACTTTTTGGTGTTTGGTTCAACGACACTGGAAAGAATGACGATCCAGAGGAAGTCAAATTAAGCTAAAAAGAAAGATGAAATTCAGAGTCTTCCCATTCTATCGGTACATTCCCATCAGACCACTCACCTTTGGCACGCTCAGAACATAAAGACAGTATTTACATGGACACAGATTCAAGATTTCCCTCTTTTTGCACAAAGATGTCCAGACACGACAGACGAAGCCACAGAGAGAGCACAGGCACTTGAATTTCTCTTCAGGATGCAACAAAAGCGGACGCCGCCAATGAGACAGAGGATGACGGATCCGTCGCCTCCCGCTCTTGCCTCCCGCTCTTGCGACCGTGAACGCGGAATACGAACGGGACCTTTCGGGACGGCGTCGGAACGAGGGCGGCGATATTCCTGTGCGTGCGACTCGTGCGTGAAGGTGGAGACTGACGAGATAAAAAGAATAGAACAGCGACGGTGGGACCAGTCGCACCGCCGCACCCCCCCCTCCAGGCCCATCAGGTGCCTGCGGTGCTGACGGTGGTGTAGCTGAACTTGGACATGGAGGTCGCCATGGACGTGGCCATGGAGGTGGCGGTGATGCCGTCCTCGCCGGCCTCCCTCTTCCGGCGCTGCAGGCACCGGCGGCAGAGGCGGTTGCGGCAGCAGCAGGCGAAGGTGGACAGCAGGGCCTTGCGGAAGCGAGTGTTCATGAAGCAGTAGATGATGGGGTTGACGCAGGCGGAGGTGTAGGACAGCAGGTGGATGAAGGAGATGGGCGCGCCGGAGAGCGCCTTGGTGGCCGACATCACGTCGAAGGCCTTCCAGGTGTTGACGGTGTACAGCGGCATCCAGCAGACGAAGAAGAGCGCCACGATCACCATCAGCATGCGGATGACCCGGCGCTTGGCCTGCAGCTTGGCGTCGGAGGTGTTGCTGCGGGCGCGCTCCGTCTTGGTCTGGGCGGCGCTCGCCGACGAGGACAGGGTGGGCAGCTCCACAGCCGATGTGGGCTTTTTGGACACCTGGATGTAGCAGCCGTCGTCGTCATCGTTTGGCTCCGCCATGCCTCTGCTCACGCCGTTTCTCTGGCCTGTGGGGGTCCAAGTGAAAATTTGGTTTTCAAGAGCGAAGAGTGACAGCAGGCTTCGTTAAGGGGTCCGTGAATCGGGCCTGGTGGAACACCTAAGAGAGCACTGCAGCACTTTTTACAAAATGACTTTTTCATGTCCAAATATAGGAAGTAGCCACAGAAGTGAAAATGAAGCATGTGCATGGAAAACAACCCCTAACCTGTAAAGTGTTTCTCACATATTTATACCATCAATAAATAAACAGATGTCAATAATAGTTTCGCAAAATCATGTCTAAAATGATCTTACAATGAGATCGAGTGTTTTATTAGAGAACTGCACACAAATCGGCTCCCATGAAGTGATTTTCCCATGATGCTTTAATTCTGTTGTAATTGCATCCGCACGAGTGGGGTCTTGTCAAACTATCTCATCATGCCAAATTAAAAACAAAACAATCAACTCTTGGATAAAATCTCAATGCGACATATGGATCTGTTTTCACATCCTGCACCGTGAACACACACACAGTATAGTTGTTGCTGTGTGATGAGTTCAGTGACTTCATAAATGAGGGCTTTCAGCATTCAGGAGTTTCTCAGAAATTATGTTCATCATTTCCACGCATCGTTTTTTTTTTGCAGTAGATTAACAGTCGCCTCCGAAGGCTGTTTCAGCTCGATGAATCACACACAGCCTGGACTCCATGGAAACCGCTGCTCCTCAGACACAGTTAAAACCTCAAGTGTAGGTATATCAGCTGTACCTCATTGGGCTTTTCTTTTTTTTTTTAATGGGAAGAATCGGCTCTGAGGCCACAAGAAGAAATGGATAACCTCGGAGTGTATTTTTGGAGGTAACAGGTGCAGAATCTGTAGGTAGCGACAAAACATGTCATGCTCCGCTTGAGGCAAAACAAACCACTGTGTTTGTGGCGAAAGGTGTTTCCTTCCTTTTCCTCTGCCGTCTGTTTCAGGGCTTGAGAAGGTGAAATGTGTGTCTTTATTCAGTGCGGCGGCTTCTCACCGGGAGTCTCCCTGCTCTGGCTCAGCTCGAACTGCATGCCTCGGTACAGTTCCCTGGAGATCAGACCGTAGGCGATAATCATCACCACTCCGGGGACGAAGAAGAGGCTGAACAGCAGCAGCACGTACCTGCAAACCACAAGCAGAGTGAAGAGCGCGAGAGGCGTTGGTTAAGAGATTGGAAACGGACTATTTCAGGATATTTATGCTTGTGAAGGTGCAGCAGCCTCATGGATCCTCTTGCTCAAGCTTTGCCCCGCGGGCCCCCGGGTTCAGTCTGGCTCCGCACTCTCTGTTTGTGGGCAGTTTATTTCGCACTCCAGCTGCTCACACTGATGCAATATTTGCATATGTCTTACATTTTTCATGTGCTTCTGCGGCTTTCAGAGCACACGTTTGTGAAACAGGATCACGGCGCGCAGTTCCCGCTAGGATCCGGCCACGTTTTCATTTCGTACGCGGCTCTTGTTCATTTCCCAGGTTTTCCTCGCCGTCTTTCACATCCTCAGCAAATGAAAATGGCGGCAAGCAAGAAGTCCCGGTTGTGCCAGATACAGTTAATTACAGTCTGTTCGAAGCACATTTTTGAGATTTATTCTATATGTGATTACCCAGGGAAACTTAATATCTCCACAAATAAAGTGTTTTTGGCAACAAATCCAGTGAAATATATCTGCTGGATAAATGCCATTGACTCTTTATCAAGCAGGTTGATTATATTTGCTAATGTCCATATTATTCCTTGTGGTTTCCAAACTAAAAATGCAGATTTGTATCCACTTTTTTTTTTCACCTTAGTTTTGACAAAACATCTGTTACTGCAACTAGTAACAGATGTTACTACTGACAGTCCTTTTATTGTTGTACAGCAGTTCTCAAGTGTAAACGACTGAAGAGCATTTGACACAAATCCAGATATTATTTAAACTATCAATCTTGATATATGCGACCGATTCATTAATTTCAGCATTTCCAACTTGGTTACTACTCATATAATAAAATGGCAAGTCTTGAAGGGTTGAGTTTTTTTTCACTATAAATTAGATGATTTTATGCCTTAAAATGGATTCGAAGTCTGATAGAAGTCAGTCTTGTTCTCGCAATATTATTTATTGATGCATGTTTTCCAACTTTCCGACAGGTTTTCAGTCCAACGCAGGGCTGGTAAAAAATCAGCTATGTTTAAACTACTTATTTGCTTTCACATATAGACTGACGATCACCACTTCCACGTACCAGTTGGACCTGTACGGGAAGGTTTTCAGCACCAGATTATCACTCTGTGCTGCTGACATATCGATAGTTCACACACACACTTTACACGTCCATATTGACATTTACATTAACAACAAGACACAATACAAGACGTCTGTGACCTTTTTGGTTTTGGAGATCATATGTGCCTAAGCTACAAGTGTGTAGAATAGAAATGCACTGATGTGCAGTTCAAACACTTCCTCACTTGTTTTCTCCCGACTGCTCAAGAGCCTGATCGCAATTGTTCCCCGTCTTTTTGTCCGTCTGAATAAAGACTCAACAATGGCGGCTCCCCCAAGTGTCTGGATTGATGACGCATCAAAGGAGAAGTCTTGAACTGAGCGAGAAAAGCCGAACAAAACGTAAGAGAGTAATTTCTTGAGCAGTGCATGAAAGTGAAAAGCTGAATCTCTCCCCTCCCTGGGCGGATGCGCCGCGCCAGACCTGTAAAGCTCCGTGCCTTTGTTTGAACATGGATTCCACCTGGGACGATGCGAGCGTGTTTTCTGAGGTAAAGGAGAAAAAGGGAGGCTGCAATTAATGTCAGAGGAACTTTGATGGTTGGTGAATCTTCATTGGTTGTAATCAGCTTGTCTTGGACCAGTGTGCACATAAAAGCAGGAAGGAGAACGAGGCGGCTTTTCATTAATTCTCTGATATTCTAATGTCTTCCTGTCCATTTCTCTGAACTCTGTGATACTGCTTGGAACTGCGCTGGAAACAAAAGCCGAGCGGAAATGAACGAGCGGGAGAGAGCGGTGTGAAAAAAAAAAGAAACAAATAGGAGTCGTGTTTGTTGTGGCCCCGCGGGGGGAAAACCCAGATGGATGGCGCGAAAGCAACATGTTGAATATTAATACCTACTTACTCCCACATCACATGAGAGCCACAGGATTACCCATCAGGATCTGTCTCACATTAATCATCAAAGAAAACGATGCACACATCAGCCGCGCGTTCCCTTTGACATCCACCTCTTGTTGGGGTTCAGTCAGGGGACCTTCTGAACTGAGTGCTTTCAAATGTGGTCTAAATTCAGTTTAACACTGAAACACGGCATAACCGACTAGTTTAGGAAAGCCACGATTAAGAACAATAGAGTGTTAGTAAGTACGTGCGCTTAAACCAATAACGAGTACAGATATGACAGGGCTATATAGGCTAGTTGTCAGGATTCTGTGCCCCATTTCAGATTTTCCATTGGAATTCTTCTCACTTCTGCTGACATGGTCGCTTATAAAGTCTGGTGGCGTCAAGAGAAGGACCTTGGAAAGGCGCGAGGATGGACAGACGAGGGCAGGAAGCTGTTTTGTCCCAAATGATCTGAAACCATCTAAAATCGACATTGAAAAATCGACATTTTGTTCACTCCCAGAATTAAAGATGGATATTATCAAAAGAAGGCAGTAATTTGATGCATTGCAAGATCCTGTAACGGTATAAAAATGGCTCCTCTCCCAGTAACATGCCTGTGAGTTGTCGCCACCTCAGATACGTGTAAACATGCAAGTGATCTTCCTTTGTGACGGCCGGAAATCTCCCCTCAACTTGTCATTTGGCTGCCTGTGTTCTCCACACACATCTCCCGAAATAATTTCTCCCGCAGTCATGGTGACGCACGCGGTCAGAGCCGATACTCTCACTTCCCCTCCGGCATAAATCTGTAAACTCTCTGGTGTGCGTCTCGTCCATGAGGCTGTCAGGCTGCTCATTTTTGCTCTGATGCTTGTGGAGCCGGAACCGACTCTCTTATTTTCGGCCAGAAGTTTCCCATGAAATCGCCCCGAGCTGCAGAAGTTAAGCTGTAAAAGCTCCAGCCTTTCATTCAACGTGAGCCTGAAGAGACTCTCGGTTTAAGCTTTTAAAAACAAATCACTAAAGGAACGCTGCAATGCTGATTATGTCTTCTTGATTGTAAGTTGAGTAATTTTCACTAATTGAACCTCTTGCGATGGTAAATGAAGTCGTAATCTTAATGATGGATCTGTTATTGCCGTAAAAGACGTTCCAGTGGTCAGGCGTGAGGATTTCACAAGCACAGATAAATCCATGTGAAAACCACATCATGTTTGACTATTATATGAAAAGTACTGTCGCTGTAACTCGAATCACTCGACTGACACATTTTATGGTTGTGTCTAATTTGGTCTAATTTCTGATATAGTCTCTGTAATTGGCTTAACGATTGTTGCAATGGGCAGATTTGGGACGACGCTGGTGTCGAGGCATGTAATTGCATGTAAAGGCAGATTTCTCACATTACAGAGAAAAGGGGAATTTTCCCACAAATTCAGCTGTTGTCCTCTGTTGAGTGTTGTGTTTTGGTCTCCAGAAGACGCATTTAAGTGTCATTTTCAGTGTTTAGAAGTTTGAATTTCTGGCATTATAACAGCCTTTGATATTCATTAAAGTCGAACCGAATGAATCAGACACCAGATAATGTTTGTGAGAGCCACTTCTCTCCCTTTATTGTGGTTTTATTTGCCTCTGTGAATAAGATTTCTCATCCCTCCACAAAACCTTTGTTTTTATGTAAAACTCTATATTGTCCGAGGCACAATAATATCCATCCAAAATCATTAATTTCCAGCGAACGTAATCGGTCCATTATCCGTTTGATGGCTCTTTTGTGTTTTGCTGCCATTTGCTCGTCATCACTGACGGCAATATTTCATTGAAAACGGACGCTTCAATGACTTCCTGTGCCGCTTCATTAGCCACTTTTTCTTTCTTTTCTTTTTTTGTTCTTTTTTCTGTCGAGAGGTCGTGGCGGAGGTATTATCTCCACGCCAGTCCAGTTTTAACCCTCGCGAACCAGACCTGATTTAAATATGCGTGGCAAAGGGTGACGCCGAATTAAAACATGAAAGTCTCTTCGCACTCGGTGGATCTGAAACTTCCTACATCTAAGCCTCAACTTTTCTCCATCTCTTTAGAAGGCGGACTAATTAAGTGGTCTCCAGCCGCCTCTCCTCTCCCAGTGAAGCCTGACAGACAGACGGTGGAGATCTTCAGAGTGCTGGACCACAAAAGTCTGTCAAGGAGAGAGACGAACAAGGCCTCCGCCGCCTCCTTTCTTCTGCGGCTTAATTGTTCCATCCTGCAGAGCCCTGAGTTGTTTGTGGACCGAGCTGTGAACACCCCGGACCAGCATCCAGCTTCTCGAGCGGCAAAGCGACTTTTATTGGTCCTAAGAGAGCGTGTGGATGGCAGCTTTTGCTGCAATTATCACTTCTTTCCTCGCCCTTTGCACAAGTTCTGCTCGTCCATCTCGGTGGAAAGTGCAGCAGTTTGAAACTTTCATGTCAATTGACGTCAGTGTGACACTGAGGGCCGTGGAAGGATCTTCAGTTGCGCCGTCTAATGACGTCTTCTCAGCTTCCAATCCCATTTTCCCTCGGAGTTTTGGTACAACTGCTCCTGAACCGCAAAACAAATCCATTTCACACCCTCTCTAATTGAGCCTCAGCAGGAGAGACCTGTTCACTTTTTCATCCTCTGAAACTCTCACCTAATGATTTCATTCATTTTCCAGACACACCGGCATGTATCCACTTTCCTAACTTCTAGCTGCCCGCAGGCTCATTCTTAAAACGACAAGGATTAAAGAGCCCTCTCTCCATCATTACCTAGACTTTTCATCTTTTTCATTTTTCTTCTCGGCTCCAGGGGAAATACACCAGAGGCCCGATCACAGCGGCGCAGGCCGCAAGTTTTCAAGACGAGCAAAGCTCATTCACGGAGATCTGTCAAGTTTGACTGGGACAACGTGTGAAATCGCAAGCCGCTTCACAGAAGAGGAATTTGCAGACATTTATGATCGGAGATGGTGGTAAATCACAAATAATAGGCAAATGAAGAAGCGGTCCCTGTCAAACCGGATACTTTCTATGAGGCCCTTTTAGCTTCGGGCTGCTCACACACTACCTGGCTTCTAAAACACAAATGCACTCTCTTATCTCAAGATGGTGAATCTCACTTCCAAAGAAGCAAAATACGTTTAGTTTGACCGTCCATTGATCGCTGCAGCTCCACCATCGGTATCCTTTTCCTGGGTTGTGGAAACACAGCTTGAAATAAGCATCAATCTCTATGTTATGAGTTGACTCAAAGCTTTGCGCTGGGAATTTGAGCAATAGCTCCACGATGACCCAATCAGCATGCAGCTTTTTCCTCCAACTGTGAGCAATCAGCACAAAGGGCTCTTGATTGCACAGCCAAAAGAAAAAAAGGCTGTCAAAATATATGTAAATTACACAATTACACTAAATGGAAATCGGGAGTTTCTGCACACATTGAGGAGCAGAGCCAAGCGGGACTCTCCCCGACTCCGTCTAATCTCCAACCAACAGATTGCCACGCAGCCATGTAAGATTAAGGGCAAGAGAGAATCTCCGGGACTCACCAGGTCTGCTCCGCCTGCTGACTGGGGCAGTCCAGACGACACATGCGACCCTTCATACTGTTCTTGGAGAAAGACTTGATGACGCTGAACACGGGGTAGGGCACCATGATGAGCAGCGACACCGCCCAGGTGGCGGCGATGACGCGGTAGGCGTGGGAGCGCGTCTGCCACGCCCGGGACTTGAGCGGGTTGCAGATGGCGCTGTAGCGCTCGATGGCGATGGCCATCAGGCTGAAGGTGGAGATGCTGACAGACACGCCTGAAAGAGAGACGGGAAATAAGATGGAAAATGTTTCATAAAGGCCCATCAAGCGTCACCTCTGCCTTCAGGAAGCACTCGGCGAGCGATCAAAGGGTCTAAGACGGGATGGAGGTTCAAAGATTACAAGCATTTTTGTCAAGCAGTCTGGAACAAGGCCACGGAGCATTTTGAAAACCAAGAAAAAAAATGATGAAGCCGGCACAAGGGCGATGGAGTACGTGCAGAGCCTTTAAAATGTGTGCTCTCCTCAGTATCGACTGTAGCACACTCATTTCTCTCAGTATATTGAAATCAAACCCTATATTCTGCTTTTGTTTTACTTTTACTCAGGAGCAGCTGGGGGGAAAAAACCCTGCATTTTTGCATTTTATTATCTACAAAGTCTGGAGTTATGATTAGCTCTTGTTGTAGTGTCTTTTAAAGTGTCACATAGGATCCCTTTTGTTCTTTGAGTCTTCATTCAAATCATTTGCCAGACATTAATTATCCACAAACTGCATTCGACTTTACCTTTGAGTTTTGAAACGCGCTCATTTTTTGCACGAGAAGCTCTGTTATCTTTACCCGAAGCTGTACAGTTACTTTTCAAAGTCTCAAATCAAATAGGGTTTGAACCATTATTAAAAATGATGTCCATTGTCAGCAAAGTTAAGTCAAGCGTTCCTCATGAAAGAGCCATATGGACACGTGTTCCTCACAATTAGTGGCGTTATTTAAAAGAGAAATTAATAGGATTTCCAGTGTTATAAGATTTACTTCCAAGAAGTAATTTACATGTATAATGGAAACAATCGGTCTTCATTTGATGTCTTTTTTTTTTTTTTTTTAATCCAAATATGTGGAAAAATATGACCTGGACAAGGACATACAGGATAAAACATTACAATACCTATAAACACAAGACAAGATGGGAAAACATAGTATGATAATTGTGGCAGTGGAGAAGTGCATTCACTTGCTTTCCACCAATTAAAGGACGAGGACAGACGGGACACAACAAAACAAGCCCAACAGATTTGGAAACTATCGCCAGAGGTCAACTGTTGTTCTAATTCCTCTGTGTCCATGTGATCGTTTGCTGGTGAGCCCATCAAAGAGTTTACTGTAAGTGTCGCACATTATTTGCAGTTAGAAACCAAAGACTTGCGTTAGAAACGCACATAATCCGTCTGTCCTTCCTGCAATTAGAGAGAAGTATGAGAGAGGACGCTCTCTGCGGGGTTAAAAACAGGTTCAACTGCTGTAGAGAGTAACCGAGGCTGAGCCGTATTAACATGTGTGAATATGCATAATCGGCTGGGAGGTGGTCGGGGGGAGGTGGGGGTTGGGGGGGTGGGGGTGGGGGGGGGGGGCTTGTTATGTTGTGGAGTGTGCATTAATAAAGCCATACCTGCGCGTTGAGCGCATCAACCGTAATTCAGCTGTCTGGCACATAAATCCCCGTTCACCGTTCTCTCACGTCGGTAAAGCTCGGCGTTATGTTTCAGCAGAGCGAGTCGCTATAAATTCTCCTCCCGACACGACGCTGTTCAGTTTACAGGAAACGTACGAAGCCTCTCCGCAGTGAGCGGCTCCTCCTTTGTCAGAAGGGATTCAGTCTTTGGCGCACGTTCCTCCAGCAACCCGACCATGAAAAACTTTGTGGCTATAAGCTTTGTTATCAGGCGCTGAAGGATGAAGCATCGAGTTTATGTAGCTGCTGCACAATTGAAAATATGAAAACAAGAATTGGAGACCAAGAGCAGGAAGAGGAGAGGGAGGATGTTTGGTGTGGAATCTGAAGGCCTCCTCTGCTCTACGGCATGCACAGATTCACCGTTGTGCATTATTAACGACGCGCGTAGTTAGTTTTCTTTATTGCTGCGACACTGACATGAAACCTGACAGGACGCTACATTAGACTTAAAACCACCACATCTCTGTCACACAAGTTAATATAACTCTTGGTAAGTATACGTATATTACATATGCAGCAAATTAATCACTGGACGCGGAAAATGCATTAATTTACACAAGAAAAATTCCTCAAACTGTGGAAATGTCTTTTTTTTCATTTTTATACCTGGCAAGAAAATCTTTCGAATTAAAACACCTCAGATTTCAAAACAAAACAAGAAAAGTCATCCAAATCGAGCAGAAACGCCAAAACTAACACATGTTGACTCAAAGACAACTCACAATTAATTAATTCTTTCATTTCACGCAAATGAAGTAGACACAGCTTTAGCCAAATGTACAGTACCTTCCTTCATACTCCTTTAAGTGATATCGTTTTATTTGTTTACTCTGGTAAAGCGCTTTGTTTTATATATATATATATATATATATATATATGATGGAGTTGAGCTAAACTTGTGGCTAAAATTCACCGCAGCATCTCCCCAACAAAACCAAGTCGAAGTGTAAAGAAGAGACACTCAAAATGACACCAGAACGCCAAAATGAAGCCACAAGAAGAGGCACAACAGAGGCACTTTGAAGCCTCAGAGACACAAAACGAAGAGAGCGTGACAAATGCGAGCGCTGCAGAGCCGCGGGATGTGCGGGATGGTGACCTGCCGGCTGGGTCCGGACGCAGGACCCCCGGCGCAGCAGAGGGAGGTGGGCGGCTCGGCGCAGATCTTAACAGTGCACACGCAGCCAGAAGAGTCTCGCACAACAACTCTCCCACGCCCACACCTCTCTTTTATGTGCAAAGCAGAGACGGGGAGGAAGAGCGAATCGCACACCCGGGGAGGGGACGGGGGGGCTGAGGGGGGGGGGTTTCTTTTGTTGATGCTCGAAGGCGGTCGTGCCTGGCTGAAGCACCGACTCTCCCTGATTGTGAAAATGAGGAGCAGAGAGAGGCGGGGATTTATTTATTTTTTCCCAGCACAAGGAAAGATGGGCAACAATAAAAAATAATGAGCAGACAAAAGGAAAAGAAGAATTATTTATGTAGCACTTCTGAAAAGTGCTTTGGAGAGCAAACAAACAGCAGGAATTAAACAAAATGAGGGTGAATGTTATAAAGGGAGCTACGCAACAATTTGAGGTCAGATTTAGATGGAGCGCATTTGCATGGAAATAACTTTTAAAATTGTGGTTCGATGCTCAAACAAATGGATGTGGAAAGGCTGAAAAAGTGCAAAATGACTACAATTGAGACCCAAATGTCACAAAATGACACCCAAATTTTGCCCAAATCACCACAGACGTCGAGAAACGGTTATAAAAAGGATGTGAAAGAAAAAAAAAAAAGACCCACACAACTAAGTTGAGACATAAAACAAAGATAAGTTGGAAAATGTAACAGTATAAACAGAAAAGAGTCCAATCTGATTTTGAAATGATTAATAGACAAACTAAACAATTAATTGCAAACATCTATGTGATCAATCTGATGATCAATTCAAACACCAGAATGTGAAGTGTTAAAATTCACAAAACAACCACGGAAAGACCCAACCAGAGCTGAATGTAACATTTATCGAGCGCAGAGGGAAATAAAAGGACCAACGTAAGAACTGAGGGAAGTGAGAGAGAAAAACCACCATGACGAAACACTAAATGAGCTAAAACAAGGTGGCGACTCTTGTATTTGTAGTTGGATGCACTTTTGGAGCTGGTTCGACGTCGCCCCATTAGACAGGGAAGCCAGTGTGAAGCGGAGCCACAGGTTTAGTGAGCTGTGTTTTCCGGCACTTATAAAGAGTGATGGCTGCGGGGTGGCGAGGATCCATACCGAGGGGAAGTGCACTCTCAGGTGATGCACGGCGCTGACACCGGGCTGATTTAGATGGATGATGCTGGTGCAGGTACGCCGGCGGCCCGGACGGGGGGAGATTGGGCGCAGGGCGGCCTGCATCTCGTCTGAGCGATTAGATTTTTTTGTGTGTGTGTGAGCTCCAGGAACGAATGCATCACCGGTTCAGGTCTGACCTGCTTGACCATCAATTTAGATAAAAACGTGGTAAGACCACAGTGATCTGAAAGCAAATCAATTCATTTCACCTCCGAGGACCAACTACGATAGAAAACGGGATGCATCACTGCAGTTTAAAATGTTTTGCAGCAATAATGTATTGATTGTTCTCCACTGTTTTAGCATTGAGAAGGTGCAGCTGCATTTTAATGCACTTGGACTGTTGTGCTCATTCTTATGTACTCCAATATCTCAGGAATATGTTGAGATTTCTTAAAGTCAGACAGATTTACTCTCCCAACAACAGCATAGTTTATCTATATTTTCCTCTGGAAGATGTTTACCCAGAAACGCTGACATCTTCGTCCAGCTCATCACAATCTGAAGAAATATTCTTCCACGTTTGGTTTTTGAAGCTTCGGGAATTGAAGTTTTTGTACAGTTGACAGAGAAAATAGTCACCAGGAGCATGAAGACAGTTCAGTCTGACACAAGAATGAATTCAGTGGCTTTTAGTGGTTCAGTTCGGGGTGTTTGTCTGATTTTTAATCAATCGATGCTGTCAGCGGGCTGTGGTGTAATTTATTCTTATTCCTCCATTATTCCCTGTATCAAAAAGAAATATGTCACGGACGCTTCTAACAGTTTCTCAAAGGCATGTTCGTCTTAACACGTCATCTCTAAAAGAGCATCAAGAGTTTGTCTTCTATATTTGTCACCTGGAATTGAGACCTGGTCAGAGTTTGGTCATTAAAAGTTTTTATTTCATACTTTTGTTTCACTCGATTGAGCCCAAAAAGCAGGACAGCTCGGTTTCTGTGTCGTCCTGGTTTTGTTCATGCATAACCATTCTATCTCACTCCCATTAAGTCAGCATCTGCCCGATGCCTCAAATTGTTTTCACATTTGGCTCACGTTGCTGCTCTGTCTGGAAGAGGGACTGATAGGATTTTGATTATCAGTCGTTCTCATTCGCCTGATATCTCCAGAACTCCGTAGGATCATTTTCCAGTGTCTGTTATAGATAACCAGGAGCACAAAAGGATCACGTGTTGAGGTTTCGCTGATCAACGGTCACTGTGAACTTTCATCCGTATTGTGTTTTGTCTTATAAGAACTGTTGACGGCAGTATTGCGCCTCACATGTTTGCACTTTTGCAAAGTGACTGATGTGGAGGGAAATACAACCGCAGCATAATCCTTGTTATTGTGGCTCTATTTACCGTGGCCTTGGTTAAAGTCAGTTGTCATGCATGTGAAAATGTGTTGTAATGATTATCACAACCATGGAAAGATGTAATTCCATATTTAGAACAGAGCAGCTTTCAAACATATGATGAGTCAGTAAAACATATATTGGACAAGATTTTCATTGATTTTAAATGTTTCTCACTAAAGTTTTTTTAGTGCTTAATTCAATCGACATGAAGATTTGTCTAAAAAAAAACATCTTTGAAATGTAAAATACTCAATTTAGAAAAACATTCGTGTGAATGTCAGTGCTGCCTTGTAGTTCCCGTTAACCTCCTGGCTGTCACCAACTTCTGCTTGATACTCATCAGTTTTAACTGGATATGGTACATCGGTGTGGACGGAGATGGACGACGCCCTGAGGCTGGTAATCCTCTTCTGCTTCATTTATATTCTAAGTGGAGGGGAACTCAACGCTCGCAGCTAAAACGCTCTCCCATCTGCTGAAAGCCATAAACCTCACATTCACTTTGCAGACGCTCGTCTGCAGTCAAGCCTCCTCCTTCATAAATCCGCATGCTGCATTGAGGTGAATGGACTCGTCTCCATTAAGGGCCAGTCTTAGTTGAGAGTCTTGGTTCATGTTTCTCGGTGCTGATTGAAGCTTGACACGTGGCCGTGGCGTGAGGCTGATCTCGGAGGGGAGGTGATCCCCGACCGGTCGCCACAAAGGTAATTAGCGGTCAAATTAACTGAACGCGACGTCTCGCGGCTTCCCCTGCTGGGCTGTGGCTTCTCCTCCGTAATCCTTCCTCTTGTTCAGGGAACCCGAGGCGCGCTCTCAGGTGGATAACTGCCTTTTGAGCGGAGCTTTAAAGTTTGGAGCCTCGGAGCGATCCCCGGCGTAGCATTCACAATTCCCCCGGCTGAAGGCGTATCTATTAATTCTGAGTTGTACATCCAGTTCGATGCAGAAGAAGCCCCGAGGCGTTGAAGCTCTACAAATGGAAATCATGCGTTCCAGGTGCAGATAGCCTCGCAGGAAACTACTGTGGAAGTCAAGCTCCATCGCATTATGCAAACTGTACCCAGAGGGAGGGGCGGCGGACGGACTGAGCGGGCAAGTTGGCTGGTAATTGCATCACACGACGAGCAAAAGGAAGGGAGGGGAAAAAAACACACACAAACATGGATACATAAATGTGATTGAAGATGGCCCGCACAAGCCGGAACGCAAAGAAACGCATGCATTATTGCAACATCGATCTCCGATGTGCCGCTGGAACCGTCCGTCGGCCATGATTCACGTGATAATCGAGCTGCAGAGAAGTCCGGGCCGTCCGGGCGATGGATGGCGTATTGTGTGTCTAATGGGTGTGCGCTAACAGATGACTCTGCAAAAGGCTGGATGAGATTGTCCAAGAGGTTTGCCACAAAATCGATGGGCGCGGGTCGTCACAATCATCCTGCATATTGATCCGCGTTCAGCCGGTGCCCGTGGGAGGCTCAACTTTAGCATGTCGACGCGGATGTCAGCAGATGTTTGCAGGTGTTTTGGAACCCCACGTCTCCATACTTTAATTGCAACCATTTTTCTTCTGTATTTTGAAGAAAGGGAAGTGGGGAAGAGCATTAATCACGGCAGAGCGAACCCCGGTGCTTTTTCAGCTTCATAAAAAGGCACTCGTGACGCATTTCATCATGAACAGTCGTCCTTCACAGTTCAACTCTTTCGCTGCCTACACCTCTACCTTTGTGCTATCAAAGCGAAATCCATTTACCATCCATTTACCTTTGACAGCGATAATAAGACTTTTTTTTTTTTTGTTCTTCCAATAGCCTCCCTCCATCATTCAGTGCTTCACAACAGAACGAGGAGACAAGCGATCTGGGTTTCTCTGGCCGTGTGTTGTGCTCCAGCCTGACTCAGACCTCACGTGGCTCCTCGTCAGCGTCCTGATACGAGCCAGCTCATCGCCAAGTCACACTCCTGAAGACGTGTGACTGTTGGAGCACTTTCAGAAGTGACGGTTTCCTTTCGACGGGCAGAAACGACGCCTCGAGGGGAGCCTCTCTTGCCTCACAGGCTCGCAATTGATGTCGAACAATTTTCCGTCTGGGATCTAAAATCTGAAGGGGTTGATCGGCTGCCAAACACAAGAGAAAAGCCCGACATCACCCGTTGAATTATTAACACGCACATCCACCGGAGGGTAACCTGAGCCTGTAGAAAAGATGAGGTTCATTTCGTGTCCGTCTTGTTTCTGTCAGCTCAGCTCACGCGTGCTTTAAAATGGATTTCACTGATATTTAAATTTATTGTGCAGTACTTTGTGTAGCGGCTTTGCGTACGCAGTGGTTAGAGGGGGTATCAACATCACATTGCTCTTATTTTCTCTGATGAACTGTTTGGTGTCTCTGTGTGTAGTTTGTGATATTGATTTAAGTAGATGTAGTAGATAATAGGGCTGCTCAATTAATCGAATTTTAATTGTGATTTTGGCTCCAGGTGATCTCAAAATTCATATAATCGAGGAAAAAGGATGATGAACGGCGTGTTCAGCAAGGGACTACAAACTTAATTCTCCATTAATCCACACTTCTCATTGACTCTTCTCTCTCTCTCTCTCTCTCTCTCTCCAACATGAGAGTGCAACGCCACACGCTGTTACACCAAAATACTACCAACCAGAAACCCCGCCTCTCTACAAAATAAAGTTCCCCACTGTGGGGATCAGTTAAGGTCATAATTCACAAAGTGACTGTGGTGTGGTGGGGAACGTTTATTTTGTAGAGCGGCAGGGCTTGTTGTTCCACCGTGTGTTGGAGAGAAGAGAGAAAAAGTGAGAGAAAAGAAAAGCGTTTGTGAGACGTGTGGATTAATGGAGAATAAAGTTTGGAGTCCCTTGCCGAACACGCCGCCTCCGACTCCCGTTCATCGGCGCTGCACCTCCACAATTTTATATTGGAGCAATTTATCAAAGTATTTATGTTGGACATATTTCAAAAGATTGAGTGCAGTTCAACAGTTTATTTTTTACTACTATATTACAAGATATTTGTATATCTCTAACAGGAGTCTTTTTTTTAAAATATATATCTTTAATAAAATGTTCAAAATTCAAAGACATAATCATGTAAAGAATACCTTGAGATGACGTGACGCTATGGGGACATTTTTTTTTTTTTTTAAAGCGACCCCACCTGGGATCAAACCCAAACCTCTTTCAAGTCACTTTTATTTGTATAGAACTTTAAAACCGCTGTGGCTGAAGCCAAAGTGCTTCAAGTAAATGATAAAAATAAAAATTGAAGAGTAAAAACGGTAAAATAAAGTAAAAACAAACTATAAACATTGGCAACAATAAAAGCAGGCACAGAGTCTCAAACGAGACTGTCCCACACGAGACGGTTCGCAAGGAATTACTTCTAGACCACATTATTTATTTACATCAATGCTGTGAGTTGAATGTAAAAAGTACATTTTGTGAACTTCCATGACTCATGAAAGGCAACTTTTTGGGGGCAAAAATAGTGTTTTAAGAAAAAAGCCTAACTAAACTGAAACTAACAGTTTTCTTTCTTGCTTATTAAAGATCACCGCAACAAAATGAAGCAGAGTCACAGTGCAAGACGTCTGGTTGCTCCTCCCCCCAAAGGAAAAGGACCGATCCAACAGGAACCCAAGTAAGAACATCACTGACAAGACAAGCTGTTATTTATCATTTAAAAAAAACGACTGGATCAGTTGGATGGGCTTTATTTTATTTTAAGTATATCTCTTATTGTATTTTGTTTATTTCTTGTCAAAAGATTGAGTGCAGTACAACAGTTTATTTTTTACTACTACGTTACAAGATATTTGTATTTATTTAACAGGAGAGTCTCTTTTCAATAAATGCTGTTCCAAATTCAAAGACATAAACATGTAAATAATCATGATTTCAATATTGGCCAAAAGAATCGTGATTATGATTTTCTTTTCCATAATCGAGCAGCCCTAGTAGAAAATAATCTAAAGTCAGCATCACTTTGTTTTTAAGTAATGGATGATATCTAATAGTAGAATTTTTTGTGTTTTTTTCTTAAATAAAAGACTTATAAGTACAGCTATGTGCTATCAAAAGAAGGAAAGCTCAACCATAGGCCTCCAAACGATCACTTTCTATCTTGTTTTCATTTCTGTCAATGAAAACAAAGAGTGCAAATTGACGACCATCATTTTAGACGAGGTTGTTTGCTCATGGTTGGGTGGAGGTTGAACATGTTTTAATGCAAACAGCCTGAAACCGATCAGTCAACTCAATGATAAGGTATGAGAATTGTCCAAATGGTGGAAGAAAACAAACAAGCTCATCGTGACTGAGTGAAATTTTACATTTGTGAAGTCGTAGGATGAGAGAAGAGGCTTGATGATCTTCCCCACCCATGCATACAAAACGGTTTCATCAATGATTACTCTGCCAGCTGGAGAGATGAATGGCTTCCGTAACTCACAGCTCAATTTTGGAAACGTCTCGTCTTTAAAGAGACGCATGGACACATGAATGGTCGTGTGCAACTTGCACTCACCCATCAGGTAGGCGGCGATTTTGCACATGGCCTCGCCGAAGATGAAGTCCTGCAGGATGTTGGGGATGAAGGTGAAGGGCATGCAGAAGCTGGCCATCATCAGGTCGCTGACCGCCAGCGACAGCAGGAAGGAGTTGGTGACGGTGCGCATCCGCTTGTTCAGTATCAGCACCACGATGATCAGCAGGTTCCCAAAGACGCTGAGCAGGAAGATGAGCGAGTAGAGGAGAATACGCAGCGAGTCCATCTCTGACAGACACAAAGACACGTCATTAATATCAAATCTGCTTCGGTGACCAGCAATTGGTCAGCGGACGGAAGAACGTCTGCACAAGTGGATTACGGAGGGCACAATGAATGACCCCTGTCTCCGCGTGGAAGAAGTGCGGCTACTTTTTCTGGCAGTCGTGCGGGAGAAGAACATGTTTAATGTCTCCGGCAGCGGTGATAAAGAAAGGAGAAGAAACCGGAGTACAATCAATGCATTAATTGAAACTGCTGGTTTAAGAAAGAAAGAGAAAAAAAACCCCTCCCTGCAACATATCACATATCGACATCTAATTCAAAAATATGGTTCTCATCTGTATGGAAATGCAGGCACTACATTTTAGACTCAGTCAAGCAGTCCATGTACTAAATGACACATGGAAAAAGAAAAAGAAAAGGAGGAGGAGGAGGAGGAAAGAAATGAAAAACAAATGGCAGCAAATCACAGAGAGAACAGACTGAATGAGGTTGTACACCTGGGAAATAAGGCCCGCGGCGTATAAACGGCACCAAATTCTAATATGAGATGGAATAACTTGGCATAATCAACATCTTAAATTGTGCTAGTGTCAATATTTTCCTGGTTAACTCTGTGAGCAAAAGCAATGATTGTAATAATCAGCGAGGCAGAGATGAAGACAAACTGCGTCAGGTGGGAGTACAACTCAAATAAAACCAGATGAAAATGAAGCAGCCTTCTCATTTTTTGCTCATCGCCATCCATCTCTCCACCAGTGTCTGGTTTTTTTTTGTGTTTTTGTCCAATGAGCCATTAAATGAGAGAAATATTTGTCTCCCAGAGGGGTGTCCAGAGGTAGATCTGAAAGAACGATGCTCCCCAACCCACCCCCGCGACGATTTGTCTTCTTAGTTTCGAAGGCAGACTGAACCCATGAGATAGGCCGTGAACAGCTCTGGATAGAGTTTTATCAGCTTACGTCCACAAATCAAGGGAGAAGAAATACAGTTCTAATCCTAAAATGACAACAAACACATGATGAAGTCCTTCTGAAGGGCATAAAAGCAATAAAACAATATGAAATGGTAATATGTCTGAATGAGGTCCAAAATTCACAAATGGTTAAAGTATGTAAAAAGACAGACAAATACAAAGATATCATAGAAATCCAGAATACCTTCATTCCATACACGTCTGAATGATCAAAAAGATGCAAAAATAACCTCCAAAAACCTCAAAAGATGCAAAGTTACACCAGAGGAGAGACGTATGAGCTGACAAACTGCAGCGTTTCCCACATATCCTCAGTCTGTTCACGGCACCAAACGGCGGAGCAGCAGGAGCAGCAGGAGCAGGACGGGCCGGCCAGAGGGTTTTGGGGATGCTCCCTTCACTCACACCGACCTGTCACAGTGAGTCGGTTTGAGGAAGAAAGCATGTGACAGGACAAGGTCGGCTCGGCCATGTGCTGCACGGACTGGGTCCTCTGATTACAGCCCGAGACGCTGGACGAGCGTCACGGCCGGCGGCGTGCAGCCGAGCCTGCAAGAGGGCCGGCGATGGGTGGAGAGTGTGCATGGGACTTCAAATGCACCAAAAGACGGCTTGTTAATGATGCAATGCCAGGACATCTATTTATAATTTTATGAGTTGATCTTGTCCTCCTACACAGGCATATTTTCAATGTGAATGGTTGCAGAATTTCTGCAGGGGAAAATAAAATACTGGTCTGTTGGAAATGTTCGCAATAATGTTTCGGTATAAGATGCGTTCAACAAATCAGAAGTTGCCGCAACTGCACACAACTCTCAATCATACAAGATTGGATTGCGTGATTAGGGTGGGGGGGATTTAAAGCTACCGCTTCTTATTTTGCAGCCGAACAAATGGAAAAGGTGTCTGGATTTCCTGTCGAGTCCTTCATCCTTGACATTCTGAGTCTCCAGTAGCTGTTCTCAACAGTGCCTTTCTTGATGACATATTGACTTCCCTCTTGAAATGCTGACAATAATTTTCCTCTCTGATGTCTTTATTGTGATGTTAATGCCACACCGCAGCCTTCAGAGTGGCTGGACAGCGCAGATAAAGAAGTATTGATGTCTGGATTTGGACCTGAGGGATGCGTGAGGACATGAAAACTTCTTTTGAAGCGACACTCCTCTGATGGGAGCACATTCATCAGCACAAGACTGACATGCATGTCAAACTCCCGCTTTTAGTCCAGCAGCTTGACAGGGGTGACGTGTTTGGTTTACACAACTCAAACATGCCTGACGTGCATAATCATTGGCTGCCTTGTGATGCTCCCTGCTCCGGTGGCGTGCGGGGAGCTCCCAGTGGCCCAGAAGCCTCTATTGTGTTTGATGTGGAGCGGCCCAGCTGAGTGAAAATGGAATCATCTATTCATTGAGCTCTCGCTGCTGCCTTGGACCCGCGGAGGCTGAGGACTGCAGGACCATTCGCTCTGGCTCCCTGAAGCGTGACAGCTGTGTCCAAATCCACCGGCATCTCCAAATACAGCGCAGATAAAAGGCCGGCGTTCACCTCCGAAATGCTAAGCGGGAGTTGTTGATGTGCCGCATTTTGAGTTCGACCCAGGGCTGCTTTGCTGTTGCTCCATTTGGGCCGCACATCCTATCGGCTGCCACAGCGCAAACTGTAATTATGTTCCTAACATCACTTTACGCCATCTTATCTTCAGGAGAGAATTGGCTCGACTCAATCTGCACAGGAAGCCAGTTGAGAGCTTTGCCAGTTATTGGGCGTATTATAGAGGAAGGTTTATATGATTGATGGGGCTGGATCTCATCATGGCATGGAAATAATTCATCAAAAAGGTCATGAATAATGAGTGGCAATAATCTTCGTGGTGGAAAAAAAGAGGTACAGTTCTGAGCTATTATTTTAATCATAATACAACTGTGAGGCTTTATTTTACAACCATCTTTTAATAACCCGAATCAGAGCTGACAGCAGTTCAGAGGATGGACGAGATAAGAAGTAATTACCATTAAAAGCAAACTGTTGACACATTTCAAACCACTTGTTTTCCCCCCCCTAAAGTGGCCAAATTATATGTAATACAAAGAAATGGGTGAACCGTAGGGTGGCTGGGCGTACCCTTAGAGATAGGGTGAGGAGCTCAGTCACCAGGGAGGAGCTCGGAGTAGAGCCGCTGCTCCTCCACATCGAGAGGAGCCAGCTGAGGTGGCTCGGGCATCTATTTCGGATGCCCCCCGGACGCCTCCCGAGGGAGGTGTTCCGGGCATGTCCCTCCGGTAGGAGGCCTCGGGGCAGACCCAGGACACGCTGGAGGGACTATGTCTCGCGGCTGGCCTGGGAACGCCTTGGGGTGCCACCGGAGGAGCTGGAGGAAGTGTCTGGGGCGAGGGAAGTCTGGGCAACTCTGCTCGGACTCTGCCGCGACCCGGCCCCGGATAAAGCGGTAGCCAATGGATGGATGGATGGACAAAGAAATGAAACGCTGAAATTCAAAGAGTCATCAGGATAAAGAGTGACTCAACTATTCGTTTGAATCAGACTATTGATATCAGAATTATTGAGAAATACATTTGCTTGATAGGGTGATTAGTTGCCTCAAGGTTCCTCCTCATTACTGCCATTGTGACATCAGTCCAGAATAGATTTTCACAAATTAGTGATGGAGATGTCAGATTTATAACTATCAAATCATTTAGAAACTGAGTGTTCTCTCCATCTTCTCTGTTGCTTGATGTATAGTTTGGAGTATTTCCAGTGCGCTTAGAGAGTCATACCACTGGTGATCTGTAGGGGCAGTGTAGCTCCTGTGCAACTCGAAAAAGGAACAACGAAGACAACAGAACTAAGAATCCCTTTGAAAACACAAGACAACAAATTATCCCTGCGGACCAAATTCTAAATACGACTTCCAACACAAATATTTCTTTACGCACGTCTGATCTTGTTTCTTGGATGTTTGGATTGTAAACTATATGAAACCAACAATGTGTACTGCCGTCTTCTGGATGTTATGATTAATGACCTGAGTCTTCGTTCCAGTTTTGCCTTCAAGTTTTTGTTAAGTGTGAATTAGTGTTCACCCGAGTCCTGGACTCCAACTTCGCTTTGTGACGCTTCCAGTTTTCCAACACGTTGAAATGAGTTTAAATAACGTTCTTATCAGAAGTGAGTTTCTCAGAAAGACTGAAAATGGACTCTTGGGATAGAAAGGATTGCCCAGATCTGAAGTCATCATTTCAGTTTCTTGCTTCACCTCCTCGTGCGTCAAAGTGTCTTCAGGCAAGACGGTGAACCGAACGTTACTCCTGCTGCATGGCACTTCAACCACTGCTGGTGTGGAAGGGCGACTTGTGTGTATGCGTGTGTGTACTTTGGCAGTGTTAAAGTGACGACCACACATATGAATAAAGACCAGTTTTTATTTGCTGGCTTGTGAAATATCCTCTTGACGTGAAGTGGTTGCCAGAAAAGAAGATCCTGCATGGGTTTGAGATTGTCTTCTCTTACACTTAATTCTCTTCTCTGGTCTAACCTTGATGGTGTTTATTGACTGAAGGAAAAAAAAACAAAGTTGGCTGACTTGAATTTAGACCAGACAGTGTTTGGAAATCAATTGTTGCCCCCTGATTTGCATTCACATAGCCAAGAGAAGTCTCACCACAGTGCACTTCCATCTCTTTCCCAGTCCCTCCCCGTCTTTCCCATCTGGCGGCCTGTCACAGCCACTTGGAGGCTGCCCGTTTCCAGAGGATGAGGACCAGATTGTGGGGTCTTTCTGTTTCATTTTATATCAAAGCCAATCCCTTCTGGAGGATCTCTGCCCAAGCCCCCACACATGACCTCACTGGGTCTGAGGGAAAGCAGTGGTTGCAAGTGAATCCTTTGACAGCACTTTAGCACAGTGAGCGATATGCGGAAGTCCAGTTTATCACTGTGATGCGGTGGGTTCCTGAAACGGTCAGCACAACCCCACTCAATCCGTCTTCCCACCATGCCCCACTGTGAGAGATTAATATTGATCTGACATAGAAAATTTGGGAAGTTTGAAAGCGCTTGTTTGACTCAATTACCCACAAAGCCTCTGGCACGTGCACCTCATTAACCTCTGTGTTTTCCCTTCTTCTTTGCCACATTTTGACATTCTGAAATACCCCTGTGAGCAGCAGTTCATTAAGAGGGGGATCAACAGGCACACGTCTCTTTAAAAGGTGACAAATTCAGTCTTTTCCCGCCAAAAAGAGGGGGAAGAAGCTGCCTGACAATGTCTGACTGGCAGCTTGGACACTAAATGTCAACGCGACACCACCGAGTCGCCGTCCTGACGTCTTCATTACCTGTCGATCTGAACGGGGTGGAGTAGCCACAGCTCCGCTTTGCTCCACTGAATCCCTAATTAAATGTTTTGCCCACGTTTTCTGTTCAGTGGATCCCCGTTTTGGACTAATTAAACATCCCGGCACTGATCTTAATTAACGACGGCCTCGCTGAGCGTGGTGGATATGTGATCCTCGCAGATCAGACCCCCGCACACGTGGAGCACAAATTAATTGCTTCGTTGAACCGTGAAAGTGTTAAATACGCTTTCAGCAGCTCTGTTGTTGCATTAAAAAGACTCAGGCGGGGCTGTTTGACTGTCATGCAAGCTGGAAAATAAGTGAGTAATCAAAGTTGTGTCCCTCCAGTAAAAATATATACCTTGTTCAAATATACCTTGGTTATTTTTACTCTGATTTAATTCCACACCGTGTCCATTTTCCGATGATGTTTCAAATATACCGCCATCATTTCAAATTCAGGCATCTTGTCCAAGTCTGGTGCAGAAAAGCAATAAGGCATAAGAATCTCCTCTTTTATAGTCTACATCTAATGCACATTGGATAATCAATTTCGCAATTATAGTGTGTGCTGGGCACAATTCCCTTCCTGTTTCCTTGGGGATAAAAAGGTGTAGCAAAGTGCAGGATCCACTTCTGTGCAAGATCTTAGTCACTCGATACAAATACATTTCAAAACCACCAGTGAAATCATAATTAAGTTAAGTTGGTTTCACTATGGAAACCTCTGACTTGTTGAGACCGTCTCCCTCGGTTCCTCATCACTCCTGTGCAGCATAATTGGAATGAACTGAAACCTCGTAGGTATTAGAAAAGCTGCTTGTTATGGGATTTCCGCATCGGATTAAACATTCAGGGAGGTGTTTGCCTCTTGAATCCCATAAATCACTGAGTACACCAGACCAGCGGCGAGGTGCCACATGAAAAGGGAAGCGGTCTTAATTAGTAAGCGAACTTTGTGTGTGTGAAGTTTACAGAATAGAAATGAATCGCCCCCTCATGTACTTTACGATCTTTCTTTGTACAGTGTATGCAGATTCTTCAAATACTGCGCTGGCATGACCGCGTCGTGACACGGCAACCTCGTGAAACTGCAGCTCGGCCTCTTTTCATGCACAAGTGGAGGATTACAGATCAATATAGCTATTCTATGGTTGAAGGAATTTTTATTAGCCCAGTAATACCCAAAGTCAACGACCCTGAGATATCTGTGACAAACGTCTTCCCGCGGTGAACTGATGAGATTGAAGGTAATCATCTGTCCTCTATTCGACCTAAAGCAGCACATGGGCATGGTTAAGCTCCTCACGATTGGTTTGTACACAAGAGGCAGCGGCTCATTATCGTGGAGGAGGATGCTGGTTTGTGCCCGATCCACCTTCAAACATTTTACAATTATTTGATCTGATTAGGGTGATCCTGTTATGACAGGCTGTAAACATCCAAAGGGAACAAGATGCTAATTTTCTCTTCAGGGTACCTCGCCGTTGAAATTGGATATTAAAAACTCTGGAGTCGCCTCTAACGCTGCAGCTTCTCTGCAGTAACAAGTCTCTCTCTCTCTCCTTCTGTTGCTGGAGGCGACGCCCCCCCCCCCCCTCCTCTTTGAAAAACTGTGTTCATTTAATGCTCAGGAGATTCACTTCGTGATAACTTATCCGACGTGGGAAAGGCAGAGCGCGAGCTCAGAGAGAACGGGAGCCGAGGTGAAGGCACACATGTTGGTCGCGACCCCGTCACCCAAAGAGACACGACAAACACCGAACTGAACCAAGCAGCTTCACATCTCTTATGCTCGTGTTGTGTCCCGTTCTGTCGACTGTTCATCCTGCATGAAACTCTGGTCATTCCCCATCTCATTTTAGTTGTTTAGTCCCTCTGATGGGTGCTTTTTTGCCTCACTGTATCTTATTTTGGTAAACTCTCATCTCTTTGAAGCCATCCTGTGAGTACGAGAGCTTATTCAGGCTGTTCCGCGTCTACTTTCATCTGATTGATGTTGCTGTATGGCTGTATATCTGCCAAGGAATAGTGAGAAAATGAGGAAAAGCACAAGAACCACCCCAGTACAGACAGTGTTATTTGAACCTAATGGGTTATATACTGAAATGTGCCGAGATAAAAGAAACACCAAAAAACAAACCTGTGTACCAAATAGTTTATTGTATTCTGACGTGGTGTGTCAGGCTATTAAGATTGATTCACATTATTTTAGTACACTGGCAGTCTCAAAGTATGTTGATTTATGTAAAATGTAAACTGTCACTGCAGTTATGCTTATTTGTACACACAGTAATGTCCCCTGCAGGTTTCTGTGGGCAGCTAAGATGTGTGGATAAACGGGTCTGCATGCTCCTGTCTCTCTCAACCTCGTACGGTATCTTTATCCTTCTTCTCTCCCACGCCTCCCCAGAGAGGAGCACTGCACAGTTTGAAAACCCGTCTGCACTCTATAGTAAGTAAAAGAACAGTTCATGCATGGACGAGATGCAGAACGGCTTCGAAATGCTGTCGGAACACGGCTTCGAAATGCTGTCGGAACGAGACTCTGCAGTATATACCTCATTTTCTGACCCAGATGTGGACATCTGGGAGGAAACGGCTCACAGTGTATGTGCAGACTCCTTTGTCTCTGTGTTCTGGCCTCTACTGGGGGAGCAGGACATGCAGCCAGATCGAAAGTAAAGAAAAAGCGGCGTTTGATCGCTCTCTTGGTGTTGTCCAGCTATACCGCACGCCATCTCATGCCCACCTCCCCTGTAAAGTCACTCAAAGTAACGTTGTGTAGAAGAAGGGGATGCCTGTGAATTATTTAGTGTGGGGAAGAATTGAACAAAACATTCGCTTCACTGCAGCAGAACCAAGTCACCAATGTTCAACTGGTGTCTTGAACACAGCCTGGGGGGCTTCAGCTTCCTCCAGAGGCGGCGTAATCTGCCTGAGCAGTGTAGGAATTAACAAGATACTCCGAAATTTAAACTGCCACTCTCTTTTTTTGCCTGGTCTGATTAGGATGCTGCTGCAGGAAGAGGCTGCAGTAGATTTGTGCTGCTTGGTGATTGATTGCATGCAATGTGCGCTGTGGGGAAGAAGTTGATTTAAACGTGATTGCAAATTATTTTTGTGACACAACCCACAGAGAGAGGGAGGGGGGTACAATGAGGTGGATTTAATGAGCGACAAAATTGCATTTGGTGTGCTGGTTTGTATTTAGTGGCGAGGGATCAATCAGCAGTGGCAGTCAGTAATTAGGAGCAGGAAAGACAAAAAAGAAATCTATTTGTTGCTTCTGTTGATGAAACAGGACTAGATTCGAATTTCTGTTTATATCGAAGCCAGATGTTTCCTGATGTTGCCACTGACGCGCCTTTAACTCCTCGGATTATTCATGACGATCAGTGGAATAAACGGAGTTATTTTACCTTTGTCTCTGGTGGCCGGTCGGGGGATGGGGGTGCTGTTGGTGCTGCTGATGTTCAAATCGGTAACTTCCATGCTGAGGTTTCCCTCCGCGCTCCCGTTCAGAGCCCGCAGAGCCATCGTCTCTCACCGGTTCACCTGTTCACCACCGGGGGCTGGATCTCCTCATAACAGCCACAGGAAGAGGGGAAAAGAGCAGAGTGGGTGGCGTGGAACTTGGAAGAAATCCAAAGTGGAGTTGTTTGGGTCGTAAAGAGGATGCGGCGCCGAGGGGGAGATGAACCGAGAAGGAGAGAAGCCCCCGCGTAATGCGCGCTCTTGGAGCGGACTGGAGGACTGTGGAGGAATGAAGCTGCGCAACCGAGGCAACTCTCTCTCTCTCTCTCTCTCTCT